>NW_028294703.1:0-92165 GCF_964341445.2 Mesoplodon mirus
GTTCCTAAAATAAAATAGCTAACTAAATACATGAGTTTCATTTAAAAGCTGTTTTTGCTCAAGTACCTTCAATTATAATTTGGCTTGGCTCAACACTCACTGGCAATACATTCAGGGACTGAGAAAAGAGGTTTGTTAAATTTTGATCATTCTGCTTTATTTTTGTCACCAAATTTCAGTATAGATTTAAATTTCTGAACTTACATGAACTTACATGTAAAAGCCATAATCACTTCTAACTTGTCCAAGCCTTTCTACAATTATATGTCACAAGTTTACATTTTTTTCCCTAACCTAGGGAAGTTTAAGGTCACTTCCTAAATTCCTATATTTGATTTATTTTTCAGAGTTCCTCACCAGTGTGTTGGAAATGCTTTTTAATCTATGGATGTCTTTTTGATATATCTTCATGTTAACTATTTTAATTGCAACTAAGCGAATTCACCTATGAAAATACATTCCTATATAGAGCTCACTTTTCCCCTGAGGCTCTTATACTAAATTGGGGATGGATTATATCAGGGAATCATCCATGGAGCATTAATAAATGCAGTACAGTTGTTTGGCATCCAAACACTACACACCTGACATTTATCCCAAAGTGATCACCAACAGCATTTTCTAAAGACATCTCCTTCACCTTACAATGAGTTAAAAATATAATTTATCAGAAGATGGAGACAATATCATTCAGAATCCAAACTTCCTAATAGAGGTAAATTGCTTTCTTGCTTTGAAATGCAAACAAAGTGTATTAAAAGTACAATGGGAGGGCATCTTTGATGGGAACAATCTAAAAGACATATAAACATATCAGATAATCTATCAATTCCATTTTCCCATGGCAATTTTTCTTAGAGTCTTCTTTCTGCTTTAAACTAGATTTTAGCTCTCTAAGCCTGGAAATTTCCTCAGATGCTCTGTTTGCTAGGTTCAATCTCTTCCTCTCAATTGCTTTATTTAATTGTTTAACAACAAAAATTAAAAGATGGTTACACATGGACCAACAATGAAAATGTGGCATAAACCAACATTACTGATTAGTCCATCTATTCCCCTGAGATACAACTGCAAAATATAAGCAAAAAAGGAAATAAAAATCATATTCTCACTGCTATTTGAAATCACATGATTTGTCTCCATTCTTACGTAAAACTAATTCTTCCCCCTGGATCCCTCTCTTGAATACAGACCCTGCCTTGATTCCACATATCCCTCTAGCTACCTTTTTCCACTGAACTCCTTTGTAGCAAAACACTGCCAGATCTTAAACATTGTCTATCCATATCTTACACAAATTCTTACACAGTTGAAAACTCCTTCTTTCTTGACAAATTTTTTTTAACTTAGATTCTGAGATGCTTCTAGTTTTCTTCTTGCCTCCTGTTTCTTCCCTGAAGTCTACATGGCAGGTTCCTGCATCATGTCTGGACCAATGAATATCAAAGTGTCCCAAAGTTTTTTTTCTTTTTCCCTCAAAGTAATTATCTCCTTTGTCAATTTATCCAGATCTGTGGTTTCACATAACTATCATTATGCTAAAGCCTCCCAACTGTGTAGTATCTCTAGCCTTAGCCAAACCCTCAGTTTCCCACTTCAGTAAAATATGCTTCTGTTCTACCAGATGTTCAGGCCATAAACCTAAGCTATACATTCTTGAATCTTCTCTCTCTTTCTTCTCCATATCCAGTAGCAAATCCTGCCTTCAAAAGTAAATACCAATTTTAAACTTTTCTAAACATGTCCACCATGACTTTAGCCCAAATCTCTGTTAGCTCTGTTTCAGATTACTGTCAAGTTCTCATTTATTCCTACTTTTTCTACATTTGCCCCACTGTAGTAGCCACAATCATCCTGTAAGAGATAAACCAGATTATTTCACAACACTGCTCAGAACCGTTTAGTGTTTCTCTACCATATTTAGGTTGAAACACAAGCTCCTTATGATAGGGAGAAAGCATTCCTTGCCTTCCTCAATAACCGCTCATTACTCTTACTCTCTCTCACTTTTTGCTCCTTGAAAACACCATTCTTGTTTCCACTTCAAGGATTCTAAACTTGTTCTACCTTCTTTCTGAACTTCTCCTTGTTCCAGTATTCATATGATACTCTCCTTTTAAAATCTTACATCTTTGGAGTTTACTATGTAGAACAAAGCAGACCACTGACCCCAGATGCTTTTGAGCTATTTACATAAGTGAGAAATAACTTTTATTGTTTTTGAACAATTATACATTTTTTCAGTCTAATTTTACAACAATTTGACTAATGAAATTGGTATCAAAATTGTCCATATTTCTGCCTATGGAGATGAATGCCAAAGTATTCTTAGGTGTCAGATGAAGAAGATAACTATGATTCCACTATAGAGCATGAATACTATTATGAATCCCTCTGTTTGCAAATATGAGCCTTCTGCTAAGCCTCATATGTTAAAATCTAGAGCTGTTCCAATTCATTCATTTGCTTTGGGAGTAAGAGAAGGACTCCAATCTCCGGTTTGGAACTTGGTAGTAGCCTCCTGGTTGAGTAAAAGTGCAAAGGTGACTTGGAAACCCAACCACTCTAAATACAAACTTTCAATCAATTCTCTGACATTTATTTCTGTGTGTCACACATACCTTCTGAGGCACCTTGACCTTTTAGGTATTTCGTGGTGAGGTGGTCATATCTTTGTGGACATTTGCTATGGCTTCCTCTTATCTACTAATTCAGTAATCACTCCATCTCCTTTCTGGCTTAAAAAAAAAACACTGAATTGTTCATCTGTTCATGTCTATGGCAGTATTTCCTTTGTCCTTTTCAGTTGTATCCCTTTTGAGCCTTTACTATCTATCACTGTCATTTAAGTGAGGTCTCAGGAGAGCAAGGAGATAATGGATAATTAGAAGTTACTTTGCTAACTTCAAATATTCCAAAGCATCTTCCATCATAAAGCAAAGCAAACCCATTTGAAAAAAATAAAACCTCATAGGACATTAAACCCCTCTCGTGATACCATTCAATTTCTCTCCTTTCCTTTAGAGCAGTGCTTCTCAACTGGGGGCAATTTTGTTCCCCAAGGGAATAGATAGTCCTGCATATTTTTCTGCTGCATATTCTAGCAATGTCTGGAGACATTTTTATTTGTCATGGCTAAAGATGCTACTGGCATTTGGTGAGTAGAGGCCAGGAATACTGCTAAGCATCTTACAATACATAGAAGTGCCCCCTACAACAACAATTATCTGGCCCCAGTGCCACTGGTGCTGAGGTTGAGAAAACTTGCTTTAAAGTCAACCCTATCAAAGAGTACGATACACTTCACCTTCCGTTCAGATCTCAAGCCAGAGCAATTTGGATTTTTCTTTCCTCCTTTGCCCTTCTTCAACCAGTTTGGTTTTGCTAGTAGGAACTATTAAGGAGGTTGGAACTGGCAGAGTATCTGGGTTTACCAGCGGGTGCTGAAAAAAAATCTCAATCTAATTATAAGTATCAACTGGATTGTCACTTCTAACCCACCATATCGCAGTTGTAAGGCACTCCCAATTCTATCAGGATCTGACAGTCCAAAAGGCACCAAGACAAAATATGCAGGATTGGCTGTCACACTTAATGAAAACTTCCCTCCCTAAGTAGGAGGCACTTAAGTTATGAAAGTTCACATTCATATAATTTCATCTAGAGAAATCACAAAGGTCAACTCTCCAGGGTAAGAAGAAATAAGTAGTCTGACATGGTTCACTTTCATGGGGTGAGGGGTGAGAAGACATCCTGATAAAAACACATTTGCTAATCCTACATGTCTATAACCAAGATATTTTCTTAATATTAGCTGGATTATCTATCACTTAACCTGCCCTAGTCACTACCCAGTTGTTGTCTCAGAGGCCCCCTCAAATATTGGACCTGATATAACCCCTGTTATGAACTCAGTTGTATTCTCCTCCCAAATTCATATGTAGAAACCCTAATGCCCAATGTGACTGTGTTTGGACACAGAGCCTATCAAGAGGTATTACGGTTAAGTGAAGACATAAGGGTGGGGCCCTAACTCAAAGAACTGGTAGCCTTAGAAGAAGAGGAAAGATACCAGGGTTTCAGTCACACAGAGAAAACACCAAGTGAGGCCACAGTGAGAAGGTGGTTGTCTACAAGTCAAGGAGACAGGCCTGAGGAGAAACCAAACTCACTGACACCTCGATCTTGGGACTTGCAGCCTCCAAAACTGTGAGAAATATATTTTTGTTGTTTGAGCCACCCAGTATGTGGTATTTTGTTATGGCAGCCCTGGCAGACTAAGACGACCTCCTAGATTCATAGTGGCTTGGTTCTTTATATAACATGGTATCCTCTATTAAAAAAATAAAATCCTGCATCATTGTATTATTTAGATATGTATAAAAAACAGCTTGATATGTCCCAGATAATAGGAAAAAACTATATAAAGATTCTATAGAATTTCAATGTTTATTCTGAGTGGAAATGAATTTTTTTGAGATAATAAAATTTAAATAAGTAATTAAAAGGTGGAATTTTACACAACAAAACACAGCTAGAATTTTAAAATAACAATGCAGAGACATTTGTTCCTAATGAAACCAAATGTTCAATATAAGCATGCAAGTTTTCCTCCTATTATATTTTTGTGTTTTTGAGCATATTTCTAATTTCCACTCTCCTCTCAGATGGTTTCCAGTTAGTCTATTTACTGAAGTCTCCTAATCCATAGTTTCAAATGTAAGTAATTTTCAAGGAAGCCACTTCAGAGCATTGTTTTTGGAGTGTTGAAGCTATCATCATTATTTAAACCAGTTATCATTCTTTGATTTTCTAGTCATTTTCAGACATTCTCAAATTTCAAATAGCACTGCACAAACATACATGAAGTGCTTTCTACCCATTCATTTCTCACTAATAATTTTGGTCAACATATTCTACTAGGTTCCAAAGTTTGTGGGGCTATGATGTGACTTTGCCAAAATGTCTCACTGATTGTCTAGATATTTCCCATTTATTTTCTGTTGTTTTACAGATACCCAAGTACTTTTTCATTAAACTCAATAAGATGAAATGGCGCACGCTTAAGTTAACATTTCATACTCTGATCCATCAGCTCTTTCCAAATGCACCTGGCAGTTTTGGTTTGCATCAGGCTTCACAGTCCACTGTAATTCCTGTTCAAAATTTCTGGCAGTGCTTGACTTTTCCCTCTATAAAAACAATTTTAGATGAGCATTGCCATTGCTTAGTCCTTACCAAAAAAGTAGCTCAGGATAGAGACCATTTCAGATACGAGTCTGTAACATGATCAAAATAATCTGTCTTGTTAGAAGTCAATTACAGAGGCCCCAGAGGTACTCTTATCCTTGTGAGGACTATGTGGGACCCAAATAATGAAATTTTTATGTTTAGTCTCTTCTCATGACTGGTTATGTAACCCACTATAAATTAATTGGACTAAGTCCCTAAATCTGAGCCTGCTCTGTCTCTTTTGTGGCCTTGCAGAGCAGAAAAGTAAAACATGTTTGGTAATTTTAATACAATTCCCTTCTGCCTGCTCTGGGATATTTCTCTATCAATGCCCTCTCTTTAAAACTGACATTTTCTTCTCTCTTGCTCGTTTTTTTATATTAGCATGTTCAAGTTCCATGGTTTTAATACTATTTTAAAGCGATTTTCCCTCAACCTCGTCTCTCATCTCTAGATATCTCTCTTTACCCTTCTCAATCCAGATAAACTTCTATAATATCATTTTCCATGTGTATTTTTCCCATCAATATTTGGTTTATTTTTCCCTTTGACTAAAAGAACAATTTACATACAATGAAATGTTAAGTGTACAATTCTATGAGTTTTCACAAATGCATACAACTGTATTAACCCACACTCCTAACAAAATACAGAACAATTCCATCTTTGGAAAGTTCCCTTTTCAGTCAATCCCTCACCACCTCAGAAGCAAACACTATTCTTATTTCTGTCATGATCATTTGGTTTTCCTATTGCAAAAATTCACATAAATGAAAACATACAATAGCTGCTCTTTCGTGTCTGGCTATTTTCACTTCATATTATATTTTTGAAATTTAGCCATGCTATTGAATGTATCAGTACTTTGTTCTTTTTTTTATTGCTGTGTACTATTCTGTCATATAAATATACCACAATTTGTTTCTCCAGTTGACCAAAACCTGGGCTGTTTTCAGTTTTAGCTATTAAGAATAAAGTTACTGTAAACATTCATGATCACAGCTTTTTTGTGGAAATATGTTTTTCTTTTTTTGGACAAACACCTAGGAGTGAAATTACTCAGATATAGGGTAGAAGTATACATTAAACTTTATAAGAAACTTCCTAATTTACTTTGTATTAACTTTTACTTTTTTTTTAACATCTTTATTGGAGTATAATTGCTTTACAATGGTGTGTTAGTTTCTGCTTTATAACAAAGTGAATCAGCTATACATATACATATATCCCCATATCTCCTCCCTCTTGCATCTCCCTCCCACCCTCCCTATCCCACCCCTCTAAGTGGTCGCAAAGCACCAAGCTGATCTCTCTGTGCTATGTGGCCGCTTCCCACTAAGTCAGAAAGAAAAAAAAATACCGTATGCTAACACATATATATATGGAATCTAAAAAAAAAAATGGTTCTGAAGAACCTAAGGGCAGGACAGGAATAGACGCAGACGTAGAGAATGGACTTGAGGACACGGGGAGGGGGAAGGGTAAGCTGGGACGAAGTGACAGAGTGGCATGGACATATATACACTACCAAACTTTTACGTTTTTATAATCCACATAATCCTTTCATTGAATCATATCAAACAACATATTTACAAAAAGCAAAAAAACACTCCCCAAGACATCTTCAAATGGTTTCTCCTACACTGTTCATCTTTGTGATAAGACTACTAATGATCTCCAGTTGTCACTTTTAGTGGATCATTTAAAGAACTCGTCTCCTTTTAACTTCATATGCTATTATGCACAGTATAACACTGATCCCTTGGAAGTCCCTCCTTGTTGGGCTTCTGGGACGATTTTTCTCCTTTCCGTCTTCAGTCTCCTCAGAATTGTTCTCACTCCTTCATATATTTCTTCAAAGCTTAAGTTACACAGGCCTACCCTTAGTGTCTGTCTGTCTAGTCTGTCTCTCTCCTTTTACTGGTTATATCCTTGGAAAATCTCAAGCACAACCCTGGCTTTCACTGCCATCTATATGCACATGATTCTCAGATTGAAATCAAAACCTTTGTTGTTTTTGAGCTCCAGATTTAAGTTCTTTTTATTATCAAATGCTTATTTTCATGTGGATATAATATATGTTTGCTCCATGGAGGACTTCATTCTCATCTTAGTATTCTGGCCATAATCTTCAACGGATTTTTACCTCTAATATATGAGATACAGTCAATAAAAGAGAACCAAAAGGCTGGTTCTTTGATGATGAGACATGTGGGTATATTGTCAGTGACTGATGGTTCAAAAGGTTGCTTTGTTTGACTCTGATTTATAGTTTCTATGTAAATGAAAGGATGCCACTCAAAATTTCTCATCATTTATTGACTGGTCAAAGAAAGCTTGTAATTCAATTGAATCTCACATAGATAATGAGCAAGATGGGCAAGGGTTGGAGGCAAAAGCAGCAATTGGCTAAACTGGTATTTTAGGGGGAATCAATCCATCCATGTTCCTAACTTATTCTGAGACAGATTCCTAGTATCATTTTAGATGGGGATTGGGGCATTTTTCTATTAACAAACAGACTGAAGTACTGAAGTATCAAAGTAAGCTTTTAGAAAGGAAGATGCCAAGCTTGTTTGTGTGTCAGATTTGTGTGTGTGTGTGTGTGTGTGTGTGTGTGTGTGTGTGTGTGTGAGTGAGAGAGAGAGAAGGCTTAAAAGAAATAATGCAGGGCTTCCCTGGTGGTGCAGTGGCTGAGAATCTGCCTGCTAATGCAGGGGACATGGGTTCGAGCCCTGGTCTGGGAGGATCCCACATGCCGCAGAGCAACAGGGCCCGTGAGCCACAACTACTGAGCCTGCGCATCTGGAGCCTGTGTTACTCAACAAGAAAGGCTGCGATAGTGAGAGGCCCGTGCACCGCGATGAAGAGTGGCCCCCGCTTGCCACAACTGGAGATAGCCCCTGCACAGAAACGAAGACCCTACAGCAAAAATAAATTAATTAATTAATAAACTCCTACCCCCAACATCTTAAAAAAATAAATAAATAAAATAAAATAAAATAAAATATAAAGCTTAAAAAAAAAAAGAAAGAAATCATGCAGATTATTTCAGGGCTGATCCAATGAATGCACTTGCTTAAGCTAGGAAGCTAGGGCTTTGGGTTTTTTTTTTTACTCATTCCCCTTTTCTCATCCAGTTGATCAATTTTGTTTGCCATTTCTCAGCTTTCCATATGCAGTGAGTCAATTTTACCTGTAAAATATCTGTTGAAACTCTCTTGTACACTTTGGTCCCATTCCTAAATCCTTGTATAACACACATATTACACCTTGTATACAATATTTAAATTAATTAATTAATTACTCTACATCATGAATCCAGGTGCTTTGCTCTGTAGTCCATAACACATATTGCTTAGAGCATAAACTCTTTATAACACAATTCTTATTATGTTATTACACCAAAAACCCAACTTTGCCAACCTTTACCACCAAGCTTTAAAGATAGTGTCTTGTATCATGAATAGGATGCTAGGCTTATTTTGATAGTCGCTATATCTCTGTGCCCTTTCTGTTTACTCACCAAACATTCACAGCTTCCATCACTCTCCCTATTACCTTCTAATTCAGCCATAACTGAAGTACTTTCTGTTTCTCAGACACAACACACCCTTCCACATCACCATGCTGTGCACACACGGCTACCTCTGCCTAACATCAGTTTCTCCTCCTTGTCTCCTTTGCATCCATGTATTCAGCCTTCATAACTTAAATCAAACATGAGTTATCATGTGCAGGCTTTATTCTGACTGGTACTGCAATTCTGAATGTGTGATATGGAAACAAAAATGTTGTTAGTCTGGCATCTCTTTACTGAGAATATAATTAAATTTAGATAGAACTTAATAAACCTTAAAGCATATTATTCATAATTACTACTATTGAGGTAAGTAAATTGAATTACATTTATAAGGTATCTTGAGTATGCATAAATAGAAGAATTTTAAAAACATGCCCCCTCCCCTAAAGCATGAAGAGAATTTCTTCATGAGAGAGGGCTTGTTAAGACTCTAATAAAGATTAAATGCATTCGTTTCAAAGCTTCATCTTTGTCTTGTAGTTTTAGGATGCAGCCATCAAAAGGAATCTCCTTTAGTAAGGCAGCCATTATCATTTTTTCTAGGCGTAGATGGACAGTGAAATTAAAGAGAGAAACTAATTATGGAATAATGCGTAGGATTAATTTCACTGCAGAAAAGGCGACTAAACCAATTGTGGGGCAGGTAGAAAGACTTTTTTTTTAATCCTTATAGGTTTGGACTTGGTTGCAAATATACATTTTAAGTACCTGGAAGGTATAAATGACAGGTAGCTGGTTGAAAGGACTCACATATACATTGTGAAAATGATGGAGAGGGTGTCAAATGGAGAGTTTAAGTTTAGTCAAAAGGGTGCACCACTATTTGGATCCACTGACTGTTACCACATGGGGCATGTTGAAATATTCCAAGTCCAAGGTGAAGGATAAGTTGTTGCATCTGGCCCTTTCTACAACCAAAATACAAGCACAATGTCTAGTGGGCATCTGAATTTTTGAGGCAACATACTCCTCATTTGGGTGTATTATCCTGGCCCATTAACCACTGATCTGAAAAGCTGCTAGGTTTGAGTGCAGCCCAGAAAAGGAGAAGACTTTGAAACAGGTTCAAACCACTGTGCAAGCTGCTTTGTCATTTGGGCCGTATGATCCAGCAGATACAATGGTGCTTGAAGTGTCAACAGCAGATTAGAGATGTTGTTTGGAGCCTTGGGCAGGCCCTTCAGGTGAATTGCAGAATAGGCCTTTGAAATTTTGGAGCAAAGCCCTACAATCCAGTGCAAGTAACTAATGTTCTTTTTGAGAAACACCTCTTGGCCTGCTACTGGGCACTAGGAGAGACTGAATGCTTAAACTTAGGCCACTAAGTTTCCATGTGACATGAGCTGCCCACATGAACTGGTCATTATCTGACCCACCAAGTCATAAAGTTGGGCATGCACAGCAACATTCCATTATCAAGTGGAAGTGTACTTATGTGATCAGGTTCAAGCAGGCCCCAAAGGTATAAGTAAATTACATGAAATGGCCCAAACGCCCATGGTCTCCACACTTGCTACAGTGCCTTCTCTCTCCCAGCCTGCACCTATGGCCTATTGGGGAGTTGTCTACAATCAGTTGGCAGAGGAAGAGAAGACTCAGGCCTGATCTACAGATGGCTTTAATGATATGCAGGCAACACCTGCACAATGCTGGACAACTGTAGCAAGCACTATAGACCCTTTGTGGGACATCCCTGAAGGACAGGAGCAAAAGGTAATCCTCATGCCTCTGCATCAATAGGCAAAGAAGGGAGTTCCTGTCCTGGATGGGCTGACTGATCCTAACTACCAAGGGGAAACTGTACTGCTACTTTCCAATGGAGGTAAGGAAGAGTATATCTGGAATACAAAAGTTCCCATGGGGTATCTCTTAGTATTATCATGACATGTATTTAAAGTTAAGGGAAAATTATAACAACTCAGTGTAGGCAGGACCCTTCAGAAATGAAGATTTGGGTCACTTTACCAAGTAAACAACAAAAACTAGCTGATGGGTTTGCTGAAGGCAAAGGGAATACAGAACGGGTAGTAGAGGAAGGTAATTATAAACACCAGCTACAACCACATGACCAGTTACAGAAATAAGGACCTTAATTGTTATGAGAATTCCTACTTATTATGTTATAAATATGTTTTCATATATAGATATTTTAATGCATGTGATTAATATCTATTAATTCTATATAAATGTGATATAAACTATAATATAAAAATAGTATAATAAATATATTGATATTATATAATTACATCTATTAGAGATATGTTATTTTATATACATTACTATATTATGCAAATATCTTTTTCTCCCTCTTATGTAAAGTAAGATGAACTGATAATTAATAATTAACTAATTATTATAATATCATGTATTGACTTTCCATAATAGTTAAGTATTGTTAATTTTAGATTATAGTATTTAAGTTACAGGATATCAAGGAAAACAGTAAATATCACACAAGGCCTTAAACTTCTCTTCTGGGGGAGGGGTTTGTGGGTTTTCAGCTGTATGAAGGACAGTAGTGTCACGTTAGGAGGAATTAAGACCTTGTTATCATCTTTATTGGAATTTAATATGGTTTAAAGAGATGCAGTGGGTGCCATATTGACAGGAGGCAGGCTTGTGATGGTCAATTTTATGTGTCAACTTGACTGGGTCACAGAGTAACCAGATATTTGGTTAATATTTTGGGTATGGTTCAAGGGTGTTTCTGGATGAGATTAACCTTTGAATTGGCAGACTAAGTAAAGCAGATTGTCAGCCCCCAGGTGAGTGGGTTGCATACAATCTGTTGGAGACCTGAATAGAACAAAGGCAAGGTAGGGGAGAATTCACTTTCTTTGCCTGGGACATTGAGTATTTCTCTTCCACTTATACTGTTTTGTAGCTGGGACATCGGTTTTCTCCTCCACTCAGACTGGAACTTAAACCATCAGTTCTCCTGGTTCTCAGGTTTTAGGACTTGAACTGCAACTATATCAATGGCTCTCCTGGGTCTTCAGCTTGCAAATGGCAGATTATGGGGCTCTGTAGCCATCATAATGGTATAAGCTAATTCATATACATATATATGTATAATTCATAATACATATAATTCCCATATGTGTATAATTCCTATGTGGAAGTATACATATACACACAAATACATATATCCTCTTCTCAGCCTCCATAATCACATGATCTAATTCCCTATCTATCTATCTATAGATTTTAGAAAGTAGGAAAGGGAAATACTTAAAATTTAACTCTTTACTTTTGGCATTTGTTGGCAAAATTACTAATTAACAATTTGAGCAAAATTTAATAAACTGGATATATTTTCTATACCAAAAGAATATAGCTGTCAGTAAATTTATTTCAGCTTTTCAGAAGACCAGTTTTACAGAAGAGGTAGCCAGGTGATCTAGCTAAAAGTGCTATAGAGTATAACATGTTTTCCTTTATCTACAATTCTTTTATTCCTAAGGGAAACACTTTTCAAATAAAGCAAGATATACTCTTTCATTCCAAGAGTGAAAAAAGTATTCATATCAAAATGATAAAAGTGGTGTCTTCTTCCTTTTTACTGCTTGGGGGTGGAATGAAAATAAAATATTAGCATTCTCTCCTCTTTGCCTGCTTATCTCTGCCATTCTGCCAGTTTGTTAGTAGATAAAGATTAATGGGAAATAAATTAGTAAAATGCAACCTAGAAAATCTATGTAAGGAAACAAAGGTAAAAACTGGTATCAGTAGAGGTTTTTAATGCACCCAATAAACATGAAAGAGGACCAGAGTTAAAAAGGAAAACAGTTGCCTGTTCTTTTTTTTTCCCCCCACTTAAACTAGTAGTGCCCAGGTTTCCAAACAGAAACTTGGAGGAAAATAAAATTTTCAATTAAATGGCACTGTTTTGTAAATCTACTTGGTTTTCATTCTTTTTATTGAATCTCTCACAAAAAATGGAGCACTGTATACCAATGGAATAAGTCTTTCAGTTTCTATCCATCACCATCCATCTATCTAGCCATCCGGCACTGGCTCAGTAAATTACAGATTTCATTTTCATTTTCAATTTAAAGTTTGACTGAAATCTGAATGACAGTTTGTAGAACTTAAATAATTATTTAAAGGAACGTATGCTAAGAGACCAAGATTGCAACCGTATTTTCACTCTGAAACTTTGGGCAGGTTCTTGTCTCTTTAGTAAGATTCCACTGACATCTCAAAATTATTAAAGTATGCTCAGCATAATAATAAGCTCTGATATTTTACTGAGAATAGTCAAATTTCTAATTAGATACCTAGTTTATTTTACTGAGAAAGAAAATGTCAATGATGGGGGTAATTTCAAAAATAAATTTATGAGTGACTGAGATCTAAAAATAAGGTGATTATCCAAATCTCTTTTTTGGTTTAATGATCACTCTATCTTCAATATTAAGTAGTGCTAGTATCTGTTTTATTTCATGTAACCTCCTATACTTTATGCTCCTGAAAATAGCCATTGCTGTAATATCTGAGAATGACATTTTGTGGCTGTCCATTTGGCAAATATTTGACAAACTATAATGAAAAAATGTGGATTTTTGTTTTGTTTTGTTTTTGTTTTTGCTAATTGTTTTATAAGTAATATTTTTTAGAGTTGAAAGGGATCTTGTGGCTAATTTGATTCCCACACTAATTGTATAGATGATCAAAAGTTAGGCTCTAAAAAAGCATTTGATTCTACAGGTCATTGAGAATTTTACAGCAGAACGAAGGCTGTACTTCACTTTTAAAAAATCATCTATCACACTTTTAGTTTTCTGTGGAAAATTTAATCTTCTTCAAAGAAAAATAAGGCAGAAGTTTGAGGTTTTTTTCCCCCTTTATCCCCCTAATTCTGGTCTGTAGTTATGTTTATGGTTAACCTGCCTATTCGTTTTGTTCATCTGATTGTTTATTTCTTCTTGGGAGGTTTAGTTTGGTTTCTTCTGAAGGTTTCATAATGAGGCACAACTAGGAAACTCTTCTATGAAGTGCTTTTGTCAAAATTTAATTCAGTTGGAAAAGTTAGTAAATAAGTTAATGGAAAAATCACCCAATTGGTGGGTTAGGGAACCATTCCCAGACTCACATTGTCATTAACCAACCATGTGACTTGTGCATGAGGTTTTCCAAACTAAATGAAAATGTTATAACAGAATACCTATATGTTCCCTTCCAGGTAACAGTTCTCTGACTCTATGAAAATAGATACAAATATGAGTCAATTCCCTTGAAAAGACAACATTTTGTAAAACAAGACAGCCACCCCTCCAAAAGAATAATCTAGGTGCTTCCTTAATTACCAAAGTAAAGAAGAATGAAGTTAAGAAATAGTTAATCTTAGTAAATTTTGGTGTAAGGGCAGGGGTGTAGGGGTGTGTGTGTGTGTGTGTGTGTGTGTGTGTGTGTGTGTGTGTGTGTGTGTGTGTGTGTGTGTGTGTGTGTGTGTGTGTCTTTTACCTCAGTATCTATTCATTTGGATCCACATTTATAGCTTACTCGTTAAAATTTGTCAAGCATGAGATTAAATTGTTTACTATGTTTTAAATTTACAATATAAGGAAAGGTCCCATATAAGCAGACAAATGCTGCTATTTTACTTCCCAAGCTAGAGCAAAAAACTCAGAAATTCCAATAAAAAATGTGAACAGATTTTCTGTAGAAACACAGGAAGTTGGAAAGGTTGAATAAAATCTCGTTTGAAATATGAGTACCAAGTATCTGGATAAATGTTATTATTTTTAATGCTGTTTAAACCTGAATTCCAAAATCTTTTAAGCAATTTTCCTATGAATAAAAAATAGAGAAAAGAAAGGAAATTATGTAGGAGAGAAGAGGCTTATAGTTTGCAGTACTGCTTTTGGTCATTGTTAAGTTTATTCTATCCACATGGAAAAATGTAATTATTTCCGAAAGGGAAAAAAATGCAGTGATTTAAAATATTAATAGTTAAGTAATTACATTAATGATATATTCCTTTTTCAAAATTCTGGTTTATTTTATAAGTCAATGGATACTCTTTCTCTGAATGTAAAGCAAAAAGAATACACAGATTCACACATAGATAATCAAAGGATAATGGTAGTATTATAAATTATGGTTGGAAAAAGTGATTGAAAAATATTTTAATTTAAAAATTTAATACCATAATAAATGTGTGCACCATTCAACTAACTTTTTGAGATCTCGCTTCTTGGCTCTTTTAACTTTTTTGTGTGTGTGGAAGCAGAAATTTCTGCTTTAATGACAAATACTTATTTAAGTAATATATAAAAAATATCATATATCTGAAATATATTTATAAGGCAAATAATCATAAAACTTACCAAAAAATTTAAGTTTATCTCAACTCTAAAAATTCAGTTCATTCAAAATAGATGTTTAATATGCAGGGTTAGAATAATGCTGTTGAGAATTTTCCACATGATAGTTTTATACCATGGATTTAACACCCAGAAAGAAACAGTATTGACCACAGTTTTGACTACTACCTAAGAGCGAAAAAATAAGGATAATTTTATTTGGTAGAATCTGAAAATTAGATCCACTTTTTTTCATTAAAAATTTAATATTTCTCTTTAAGAAATAAATCATGACCTTATATTCTGCTTTATTTTTAAAAAAATACTTAACCTTTATAAATATATTCTATTGTTCATCATCAGCGATATTCCAGTTACCATTTTTCATTCAAAAAATTACCCCAGGGGCTTCCCTGGTGGCGCAGTGGTTAAGAATCTGCCTGTCAATGCAGGGGACACGGGTTCGAGCCCTGGTCTGGGAAAATCCCACATGCCACGGAGCAACTAAGCCCGTGAGCCACAACTACTGAGCCTGCGCATCTGGAGCCTGTGCTCCGCAACAGGAGAGGCCGCGACAGTGAGAGGCCCGCGCACCGCAATGAAGAGTGGGCCCCGCTCGCCGCAACTGGAGAAAGCCCTCACACAGAAATGAAGACCCAACACAGCCAATAAATAAATAAAAAAAAATTTATTAAAAAAAAAATTACCCCAAAACTTATCAGTTTAAAACAATGATTTTATGTTCATAGTTTCCCTAGGTCTCCATGATGTCTACGTACTCAGCTGGGAAGACCTAAAGGCTGGTTGTAATTCAACAGCTGGAGACTAGAACCATCTGAAGGCTCATTCATTCACACATCTGGTACCTAGAAAGTGATGAATCTAAAGCTAGGACTGCCAGCCAGAGCTCCTATGTGAATTTTCCATATGGCTTGTCTTTCTCATAGCATGGTGGCTTCAGAATACTTAGACTTCTGCATGGTAGCTCAGAAACACACACACACACACACACACACACACACTCATACACACACACACTCACAGAGGAAGAAGCTACATTGCTTTTTATGAACCTGCCTCAGAAGTTGTACTCCATTATTTCTATTACACTGTGTGGAAACACTGTAAGTCATCCCAGAAACAAAGGAAGAGCCACAGACGGAGATATCCATATCTTTACCCTATAGGGCTTTATCAAGATTTCACAATGGGAAAAAAAAAAAAAAGAACAAAGATGTCCAGGATATACTTATATGAGTTATTCTTCTTTTGGATCTTTAAATGAATGTTTATAATCACTGTAAAGACTCTTAGTAAGGAAAACTTTTTAATTTTTAAAAATTATTAATTTCTTTATTTTTTAGCAAAAATCTATGAAATATCTTAGGAAATGCTATAACATCTGACTGCATTTGAGAAATTGTGCTTCTAATCATATCTACACCTAATCACAAAATGCTCTGGTGAAAATCTGTTTCAAATATTATCTAACAGAACATTTTGATATTTTAGCCTTTTTGGTTTATTTTTGTACTTTTCTTATTAACTGAGAATGGTTTAGCTCATTCTTGACCACCCAGGTTATAAAATCACGTCATAGATAGCTGTGTAAATTCTTAAAAACAAAAAAGATAACTATCTGTTCTGAACAGTTCAACCCTAAGAAAAACTATTGGATCTTTCAAGTTTCTTCCAGTTTCATTATTTTTGTGTTAAAAAATTTAGGGATATATTGCATGTTGAGCAAATCTACAAATTTATCTAGATTTGTTATAGCAAATATATCTCCAGTGCAATATTTCCTCATTGTTGGGTGGAAGAGAATGATGGAAATGCAGGAATGTTTATACTATTCTTCCATTATTTTCTCTATCTAGAGGGAAATCACTCTGTACATATTCTCTTTTGCAGCCCTATTTCAAAAAGATACCCTTAATGATGGGAGCAATAGAAATAAATTTATTTTATGACTCTCTTCCTGTCTTCTGTATAACTGTATCCTTTATATATGAAAAATAAAAAGAAATCTCAGTTGAGAGATTCATGGCATTCATGGGGTAGGGGTAGAAAATTTAATCCTGTAATGTTTCCATTTTGCCTTGGTTGTCAAATTCCATGCCTGATTTTAGTCATTCCAAATATTTGACAGCACCTACCCTCACTAATTCCTTTTTTTAATTTAAAAATATCTTCCTCTTAATTTTATTTTAATTTGTAAGTACTTTTAGTAGATATAAAAGGTGTAGTAGTTATTATGTAATAGTAATCAAAATGTCTAATTTTTTGGAAATTCTATGTAAATTGAGAAGAGAAATACATTTATTAGAAGAAATTATCTCTGATATTGAATTTTGAGCCAGAGCATGGTAAGTAGAATCCCTTGGGTATACTAAGGAAGAGTCTCCTGCATGAAAAAAATTGAAAGACATATCCTAAGGGCAGATTAAAGTACAAGGCTAAATGATCTAACCACTAGTGAAGGGTTGAAAAACACACATCAACATTACATGAGATGGGAGAAGTCAAAGAAGAGAAGTTATCATGCTCTGGAGGCTAAGGGAATCAGCCGCAAAGAGCAATTCAGCCTGTGTGTAGTTGTAAGGACTTCCATGACCTTTCCCATGGGAAGAACTGTGGTTAACCCTTTGATAAATTTGTACAGATACAAAGAAAATTACCCCCACGTCAACCCCAAAATGGTTCTTGCTGCTGCCTGACACTCTGTAACTCAAACTTATTGCCTTAATCTTATATGGGTCTCTAAAATATAAATGTTCCTATGAATGTAATATGTAAGTCTGAATGCTTTCCAAGATATCTTTACACTGAGACAGGAGGCTGAGTTAACCTAGGCATATGAGAAGTTCAGAGTATTTGCTAGGGCACTGAGGAGAGGTTGAGGTTAGAGGGAAGTGAAAAGAGAAAAGAAGGAAACACAGAGGAAAAGAAAGGTAATTTTTATGAATGACATGCAGTGTGTTGTGAAAAGTATTAGCGTTACACTCTCGGAAGCAGCTAAGGTGTGAACTAAGTTAATCAAGTAAACCTTGCCTTTCTATGATAAAACCTACTTCACCATCACGTATTGTTTTCATCACTTAGGATCTTATTTATTATGTTCATAAGTGAGATTGACTCTGATTTTCCTTTATCATATTATTCTTGTCTAGTTTGATCATCACACTTATTTTAGACACATATTATGAGTTTGGGAGCTATTTCATGGAAGAGTCTGTATAGAAAAGAGTTCATCTGTTCCTTTAGGTTTTAGTATAACTCACCTGTACAGTTGTCTGGATCTGAGAGGACAGAGGACAAAACTTTTCAATTTCATCACTTACCGGTGACTTGTTCTCAATGTAGACTGGTCATAGGGGCCATTCTCCCTTATTAAACCCGTCAGTAGAAAAATCTGCAAAAATAAAGGAGGAGGAGATAACCTTAGGAATTTTAGTAATACTAATGATTAAATAAAATTATATAAGCTGGTTATGCTTATGCTTTTCACTATGCAAATACAAGTGGGATTTATGAATGATTTAAACAAGTATATAAACATTGAATCTAGATATTTTTCCTTGTCACTTGAAATATGACCTTGTTTAGTAGTTTAGTTCTCACCAACATTGTGATTCTGAAGTTTGCTAAGAGTCAGCCACATGCAAGCTTTAATCTAAGGCATTAAAGTGCAACAAATGTTTTAAGTCAAACTTTCTGTTTTGAGATTTTCTTTATCCATGAACTTTACTGAACTTGAAATGCTTTTAACTTTCACAGGGTACTAATTTTAGCCATATTTATTAATAGCTTTTTCCTTTTAAGATAAAACATATTTCTTTTTATAGAGAAGGGAAGAAATGATAGAAACTAGAATAAAAAGATTTGTGGCAATATTATCAATGTAGAGAGTGTTAAGATTTCTTGTATTTTGTCAGTTAGAAATTTCTTAATAAAAGTAAACTTTTTGACATTATCCAAGGAAACATAATACCAACAGTTCTAGATGACAAAAAGAAATTTTGAGAAAGTATCATGTTTTTTTTTTTTCAATTTCTGTTTTTTTAATGTAAACACAAGTGCTACAAAAATTCTAAGAAGTTATCTTTATAATATGTTAAAGCAATAGTAAATATTGTGATTTTCAATGTTTAGAAATTTGCTCTTTGCATGTCAGACTGTAACTAATTTGGCATTGTATAACTTTGATAGTAACATGAACATGCATAATTTATAATCTGAGTTATCCTTTGAACAGTACTTTAGAGTTTACAATTATTTTCACATTGTTTGTTTTACTTGAACCTCTACAATATATCTGGAGTAGGCATTTGTAACTACATGTTACATCAGGCAGTATTTCTAATGCCATTCAACAAATGAAGAGAGTAAGATTGAGAAAAGTTAAATGACACACTAAGTGGCAGAGTTTAAACTGGTATCATCATGTCTCTTCAAATTTGATGATTCGTATAAGACAGGAAGCAATGGCAATGAGCTATAATGGCATGCAGAGACAGAAAGAAAATATGACAGTAATAATAGGAATAGATATTAACAAGGTTTGTGTTCTGTGCTTTACATATCATATCTCCTTTCATGCTAATAACAACTTTGTGAGGGAGAAAAACTTATCGTCAATTATCAGATGGCAACTCTAAGATGTTAATTAATTTGCCCAAGGTCATAAAGCCAATCATTTGAGTTGTGTGATATAATATTTTCAATTACAAAACAATCAAAATGAAGATTGCTTAAAATTTAATAGGAGATGCTGTTAAAAGCTACAAGTTTTAAATATGAACATGTCAGTTTATCTGAGATTTGAAAACCATTTTAAGTAGATATTTGACGTTACAAATATGTTTCAAATCCTTGATACTTGTCAATCTTTGACAGTCCAAAAAATAAAGGAAACAGGTCAGAACAACATTCCAGAATTTTAAAAAAGCAATATCAGGAGTAGCTGGTTCTCAGTTTTTTTCTTAGCCGATTCATATTTAAATTAGTTCCATTTTCCTTATTAGAAGTTACCACTAAAGGCTTCCTGACCTACCAACCACTCACATTACTTTATCCTATAAAATTAGAAAACAGAAAAAGAAAGGAGAAAGTTAATATATCCTGTGATATGGGATATTGTTGCTTTGAACATTTTAAGACAGAATTTATGTGGAACTAGATTAATTTTAAGGAACTCCCTGTGGGTTCTGTTTGTTGTTTTGAATTGCTTTAATAGTAAACTTGCATTATTTATGTTTATTAATATTTAGAATGCACTCTGCAAGGATGATTTTCATCTGAGTTATAATTAGTCTCAGCTGATGAATGCAATAAAATGATTATAAACAACTTTGTGAGATCATTATCAGTGTCATGGGAGAAAATGTTAAAACACTGCTCCAACATTTTACCTTCAAAGATCCACTGAAATGAGGAGCTTCAGCGCATTTAAAATCTTACATAGATCATAAGAAATTTATTTTCTTCCTCATAAAGTTATTGAACTTCACATACTGGTTCACTCTTCCAAAATCCAACTCATTTCTCTTCTGTCAAAAATCTTTAAGCATTGTGTTTGTTATGCATTGCTAAATTTAAAGATATATGCTTTGTGAAATGTTTAGAAAATATAGAGTGATAAAAAGAACTACATAAATATCATCCATAAATTTATCATGCAAAGAAAACAGTTACTGGCATTTTGGCATATTTCCTTTAATAGGACATATGATGATTTGAGTATTGGTATGGTATATGCATGGTATATGCACTTTACATGACAGTTAATATTTGAGTTATTTTCACTTAACTAAACAATAGTATAAAACTTAATACTCTGTTTACTATAGCTTATTTATTTAAAGTTTTTAAAAATTTTTTATTAATAAAAGCAGATATACCATAGTGAAATTAACCACTTAACTGTGGTAACTTTAAGTGGTGCTTTAGTTTGTCAGTGTGATGAATAATACAATAATAATAATAGACTTATTTGAATAGTTCTGCTGCCTAGATGAACATGACTTTTGCATTGAAGCTTATCATATAATATTTGGAGTTTTCCATATATATTGTAAACTTATAGTCCAGAAAAATCTTATCTACTTACATGACTACCAGTATTTGAGAGTACCTGCCTTAAGAATACTAAATACCTTTGGTAGTGTATATATGTCCATGACACTCTCTCGCTTTGTTCCAGCTTACCCTTCCCCCTCCCCGTGTAAAACTGATAGCTATTGGGAAGCAGCCGCATAGCACAGGGAGATCAGCTCCGTGCTTTGTGACCACCTAGAGGGGTGGGATAGGGAGGGTGGGAGGGAGGGAGACGCAAGAGGGAAGAGATATGGGGATATATGTATATGTATAGCTGATTCACTTTGTTATAAAGCAGAAACTAACACACCATTGTAAAGCAATTATACTCCAATAAAGATGTTAAAAAAAAACAAAAAAGAATACTAAATACTGTCATAACAATATTTGCTTACTTAATAAATGTGTTTCCATATTATATTTAATCTATTTTCTTCAGCTATTTGTAATAAGGTATTTCAAATAACCATTTATAATTTTCCAAATATTTTAACATAAATTATTATAAATGTTTTTAATTTTCTAAGAATAGATTCCCAGAATTTTATCTAATGTATTTTTGTTGCTGATATTTAAAAGAGTCACATAATGGACGGCTTTTTGGTATTTTATAGCATCAGAACCATTAAATATATGTATTTTTCACTTTTGCTTTCTTTGTTGTTTTTTATTATTTATCATTTAATCAAAAGCATAGTCTACATTTTTATTTGTTCTATTAATAAAAAATATGTACATCTCTTGAGTACACCTTTTGTGGTAGTCCTTGAATTCTGATAAGTTGTATTGCTGCATTTTTTACTAGCTAAAAACAATAATTTTAGTCAACTAATAGAGCTTATTTGGGATTATTTGTATTTTTCAGGCAATTTGATTATTTTTTGTTGACACGTTTCATAGCTAAGTAATAATTATGATCAAAGTAAATGGCATGTACAATTAGCTCTATGAAGATTTTCACACAAAACTATAATTTTTCTCTCGGCATTTTCTGGCTATTGTGTGCCAATAAGTGCAACTTAATTTTATTTATATTATTTACTTTTTCGACTATGTATTAATTTCCTTCTTGTTACGTCCATTGCAACATGTTCTCCTCTGTTTTTTTGTCTTTAGCCAAATCTCTTCATATTTGTTTCATGGTAAAGTCCTAGGTCTTTTTCTGTCTCTCTCGCTCTCTCACTTTCTCTGCTCCTACCTGAATTCCTCTGAACCAGCAGTACTAGCACTTCAAATAAAATCAGTATGCATATGACCCCTACATTTATATCTTTAGTCTTGATCTCTTCACTGAGTCTCTCAAATCTATATGATATCTCCACTGGGATTATCAATCAGCAAACTCCAATGTACATGTCCAGAAGAGATTTCTTCTTTGTTCAACCTAAATGTCATCCTTGATTCCTATCCTCCGTTTTCCCCACCCACATTCTGTCAATCAACATTACACTGTCAGTTCTACCACCAGAAAATGTCCCCAGTCTGCCTGCATATACCTTTTTCTAATGTTCCTTCTTCAGCCATTATAGTTGACCTTGAACCAAGTCACCAATATCTCTCTCCAGCATCTCTGCAAAATCCTCCTGTATGATATCCCAGTTTTCCCTCATTTCGATTTTTTATCCATTTTTTTACACATCCCCCCTACCAAACACCCTCCAATGGTTTCCCATTACATTTAGTATACATCCAAACATTTTGTCTTGCCCTGTGCTATATCTGGTACCTGTTTATCCATCTTGTCTCATCTTCTAGCACTCCCATCTTTACTCTCTCTGCATTGACCTCAGGGAGTTTTCACTTTGTAATCTCCTCACTGGGACGATTCTTTCCCTAATCTTCATACAACTGGCTCCTTCTCATGATCAGTTAGGTCTCAGCAAAAATGTGCTTTTCTCAGACAGTCCATAAGATTACCTTTCCTAATGCAGTACCCTTTAATTTTGCCCCTGACTCACATGTTTTATTTTGCTTACAGATTTTACCTTACAGAAAAAAATAAGTATTTATTATTAAATTTTCTTTTATCTTCTTTATTAGAATATTATTTCAATAAGAGCAGGGACTTGTCAAATTTGCACATTAGTATACTCCTGATGTCAAAAAAAAAAAAAAATTGGGATCTCTAACATGAAAAACTATCATATTAGGAATTATAAGTATTATCAATATATGATGATATTTTTATATTTTTGAGGCTATTTTGCTTTAAGTTCAACTAATATTAATATTCCATTTCTGCATATTTTACTTTTGCCCAATGTAATTTTGCCTAGTGTCTCGTTTTCAACTTTTTTTTGCCTAGTTTTTAATTTTCAACCTCATTTTGTTTTAGGTATCTACTGCAGTCAGCATGTAATTAGATTTTGTTTTGTAAGACAATTGGCAAGACTTTCTGTTTTAGTAGATAAGTTTAAACCAGTTATGTTTATTATCATAACTGACAACTTCTATCATATTTCTCCATGCCTTTGTTTTTTAATGATTTCTTGTTGATTCCTTTGTCTTAGCAATTCAAAGATATTAGTTCTAATTTACTTCATGTGCTTATAAGTTTTATCCATTATTGTACATATGGTTTTATGATTATCAGAAATTTATATGTAAAGTTATATTCTGAGTCACCTACATGAAAGATGAGGGCTCCAGAATGTTTTCCTTACGCTGATACCTTACCAGTTGTTCTTAGTGAAATCTGAAATTTCCACAGGTATTGTTACTCTTTTTCAAATTTTATTATTTGTTTCAGTAATTATTGTTATTCATTCATAAATTATTTACTATAGTTATTTTTCTACTTCCCTTTATATAATTTTAAGGTTCTAGTATAATTTTTAACTCCTCACTAATTCTATTACATTTTCTTTTGTGAGCATGTAATTTTGATTTAAAATAATTAAATATTGATTGTGAAAGTATTGATAACTTTTATGTATGTATTTCATGTAAAATATAAAACTAAAATGTTAACCCACAATAACATGATGGGAAGGTTTGAAACGATATTTAATGCAGTCTAAGATCACTAGTTTGAGGAGGGAAATTAAAATGCTATTTTTTTCTTCTAGAATTATTATAGCTTTATCTTTTATGATTTTGGCTATAATCCATTGCAAGTTAATTTTTTTATATGGTATTGGGTAAGGACTGAGGTTAATTTTTTTCCATATGTTACCCTGTTGTTCCAGCATCAATTGTTAAAAAAAACTAACTTTTTCTACAGAATTACTTTGGCAACATTTGAAAATCAATTGTCCATATATGTGTGGGTGTATATCTGAACTCTCTATTTGATTCTATTGAAAATATGTACTTTTGAAACTAGAACTCAAGTGCTTTTTAATTCAGAAAAATGTGGAAAATTCTAATATATCTTTTGAAATATTCTTATTTACTACATTCTGGTGTTTTGGAATTACAACCTAGTCCATGCATTTTAAAACTTCTCAACATCTTCTCTATACTTATTCTTTCACATTTTGTTTCCCTTTATTTCTCTATGCTTGTTTTGGATAATCTCTAATTTATTAATTTGTCTTTCAGAATCAAAAAATTATACCTTTAATAGTCTTTTAAAAAATGTAATTGAATATAAACTTAATTTTCAGAATTTCTAATTGGTTCTTTGATTTAGGTTCTTTTTGCCTAGGCCTGATTATGTTTCATAATTTTCATAGTTGCAATTCATTTGTTTTATTGAACATTCTATATGTACTTATTTTAAAATATTCTAAATTATTCTGTAAAGCTAAATCCATCTGAATTAAGTTCATGTTCTGAAAACTGACTTCATAAATGAATTTGAAAGCATTACATTTTCTCAATGTTTTAGAATTACAATTTGCTTGTTCAATTTGAGTGATATATATAAATTATATTATAATTATGTATATATATATATATTTTTTCCTTCCCCTTTCCTTCCCCTTCTATGTGCTTTGTGTTCACCCCATCTAGTCTAGTATATTTTTTTTCCCAGTACCTCGACTTGCCACTTTCTCTCCTTCCACTTTCCAGAATGATTCTACATATTGGCTTTTACACTGAGGTGATCTTGAAGACTAGCAATTTGGTCAGCAAATAATTTCCTGTATGTGGAGATGTTTCTTTATTCACTTACCTCCTCAGGTTTGTAACTTTCTGCCTATTAGGGAAACAGGCTAGTTACCTAATTTCCTTGAGTGAGAAAGCTGCATTCTAGTTCCAAAGGTAAAGCAGCCAGGATGGCTCCATTCTCCCATCTCATGTTTACCTCTTTTACACTGCAAAAACCTATTATCTCAGCCTGCTGCTTCCAGATCAAGAACCCAGCCAACCATAGATTCAACCATATGCTATGAGGTGTATGTAATTATCTCTGTGATTTTGGTTTTTACCACGCTATGGAAATGTATGTGCTGTTTTAGATCCCAGTGTTTTATAATTTCACTTTTTTATACCTTCTTCATCATCATTAATAAACAAGTTAAAATTTAAATCAAGATGGCTGATAAGATCAGTCAGAAGCTGAAAGTAAGGGATGATCTTGCTGGTAAAAGGCCGACAGAATAAAACAAATTATATGAGTTTCAAAATATTAAACACAAATGTATAATTCAATATTCAAGGTTCACACTTCAAATATTAGCTTCTTTTCTTCATTTTAGTACCTAATTTACATAAACTTTCTGTTGTTAAAAGTGAATACACATTTAGAAAAAAGCCTTGTTTATTTCTATGCTTTGTTTGTGATTACTATGAGGATTTATGCTTTGAAGATACTTATACCACCTTGGGTGGTCAAATTAAAAGTTATATCAGACCTCACCTATGAATTTAACATAATTATTTTCAGTTCTATATACTTTATTCCACACACTGTGTCACTGTATTAAGACTCTCAATGCAATCTTTAGTCTATTTATTACTGTATATTTCCATGTAGTTTGACATTTCACATATTTAAATTACTATAGTATGTCAGTATGTATGTTCTAAAGCAAAAGCAAAATAAAAGAAAACAAAACACCTTTCATTTTGCTTATCCAAGAAGGATCAATCCATTCTGGAAAATGAGGTATGCTGATTGTGAAAATGCAGACCAAATTTGCCTAGACCAAATTTATTGCTGCAGAAAGAGATCTCTGCTTTTCCAGGATCTAACAACGAAAAGCATTAAAGAACTTATTCAGTTTCTTAGTTGATAATGTTTATATACTTAGTATGACTCAGCATACAATTAACCACAGTAGAACTGATAACGTAGACTTAATGTGATACCAGAAGTACTATAAACGAGGAGCTTATGGTTTAATTACAGAATAAAAGATTTTAATAAGGCTAGAAATGATACTAGAGAGACAGGATGTCACCATGAAATTGAAAGTAAGGATTTCTCTTTGAAAAAGTTGTTCTTGTTCTTCTACCTATGATCAGCACATATCAAAGCAATCCAAAGAGAAAAACACACATCTAGGATCACGGCAGAGACCAAAGAATGGGTTACAGACTACACAGGATAGTAAGCAGAACATATCCATTCTCTTGCAGTGGGTCCAGGAAGAAATAAACCAACCTATATTCAGCCAATGCAAGCAAGGTAAAACAGAGGGCAAAACAATAGGAATTGGTATATTTAGGGATTGGTTCATCAGTTTCATTTTCCAGGGAGTGATTTATTATTTATTAGATTTTCTTTTCTGTTAATTAAGCTTCATAATAAAACTCTGAGCCAAGAATCCTTGCTAGATACTATGCACTAGGTACTAGGTACCTGGTGCAGTGACAAAGACACTCCCAGTGTATCACACACCATACAAACAGTGGTATATTTATGAAGATCATAACCTGGGCCCTTCATTGCAGCAACAGTCAACATGGAAACTGCACATTCAACTGATCCTGAGTTTTGTAACTTCCAGATCATTGTATATTTGCAAAAGATTTGGAATATAATTTTGCCTCAAAAATAAACATGATTTCAAGCACTGTACCTAGAGACCAATTATATCCAAAGTGTTTAACAAAAATTTTGTTTTGCTTTCAAATGACCACATACTTTAAAATTTATTTTAATTCTATCCACATTTTAATAAATATGTCAAGATAAACTTTCTGTCTGAAACTCTGCTACCTCAGCTTAAAGTAATTTTTTTCTTCCTCTGGATTCCTACAGACCTCATTTATTATGTATTTCATTAGTTTGGCATTTAGCTTGTACTGCATTATTTTATTAGTTATCCTGGATCTTGCCTTTTGTTCAACTTAACTGTAAGCTTTATTAGGGCATGTGGGCATATGGTTTATTTCAATTTATGTCTCTAACCCTCAATGTAGTATATACATATGGCTAGGTGCTAGGTAAATAGTGTTTAAATTCTGTAATAGTTCCTTAATATTTGATTACATTAAACATTATTTAAACACAGATTTGATGAATAAAAGTATTTCCTCTGCTCATGTGGAGAACATGTGAAATAAAAATTTAAATATATACTAGAGCTTTGATATATATATATATATATTATCACTTAAATGGGGTTGATTTCTTTTTTTGAAAATGGCAAGGTTCCCAACCAATAAAGACACATTTGAACTTGGTTTTAAATTGTGATTTATGTAAATAACATCTCAGTTTAGAACCCCAAATTTTTGTGTCTGTAATTCATACTCATCTTGAAATACAAGGGATGAAATATTGCTTTGCACTGACTCAAAGTATTGACTAACTAAATAAAAAATCTCTAATATGTAGATTAGGGTTTAACTAAAAGAGCTAGAAGCTCTATTCTCTTTAAGAAACTGATCTCTAAGTCGATTAGCTTCTTAGATCTCCCTGTAGATATTCACCGCAGTCCTTCAGTGGACCATAATGTTATCGTCAGTCAAGAATATGCTCTCCAACTAAACTCACACCTCCAAGAATTCACCAAGTTTTCGACAGAGAAGATAAGCTCCAGAGGATGAACATCTGAAAGGAGAATGCTACTGCACTAGCATCCTTCACTCTCCTACAATCACTCCTGAATCGAATTGCCAAAATATATTGTACTATAGTCATTTAACGTTCCACTTTCTCTTTCGATTTCTTGCTCATATATCAACAAAAACCCATTTGCCTGATTTACATGAGCATCTATGAAAGTCTGACCTCTTCAAAGGTTTTATGAAATATTAGTTATAAACATAAACACTTAGAAATAACAGCATTTCCCAGCCCTCCTTAGACTTGCTATTGCCATATGATTGATTTAAT
Source organism: Mesoplodon mirus (assembly GCF_964341445.2). NCBI lineage: Eukaryota > Metazoa > Chordata > Mammalia > Artiodactyla > Ziphiidae > Mesoplodon > Mesoplodon mirus. The sequence continues at coordinate 28,454 of NW_028294703.1, forward strand.
TCTGGCTGGTGGGGTATAAGTAAAAATACTCTGTGTATATGAAAAGTGTTCCTAAAGATGATAGTAGGGGAGGATGGTTGTCCTTCCTTCATTTTTTTCCTTCTTCATGCTGGCCAAAATACTGTTATTATGGGTGAAGTTTTTGCCAGGAGTCATGTGCTGAGAATAACAGAATAGCAAGATAGAAAATGCTGAGATTTTTATGTGAGATAGAAGGAAACATCTATCTCAAGTTACTGTAACGTTAGGTTGTCTGAAACTCATACATGAAATTGGACCTGAAAAACATACTTCTGTATTCCCAATACCAACACATACTGATTTCTCAGTAAACATTTGTCAAATGAATAATGCTATAATACTTCATTGTGTTACCAAATTGTGTCTTTTTTAGGGAGCTGCTGACTGAAAATTCTTACTTATAAGTTCACTCTTTTTTCACTTTCTTATTATCTGCTTGCATGTAGAGAAGACATCCTACTCCCAGAGAACAGTTAGATAATAAATAGAGTTGATCCCTGTTTCCTGATACAGACCCTCGTATTTTTATCTGGAACAGGTCATCATCAAAGGAGAAAATGCCCAGATATAAGGAAGACATTTATCTTACCACAACAGCATAGTTAGCGTCTAGAGTATACATTTATAGCTCATGGTCTTATTCCTACAATTATCATTAGAACTATTCCCAAGACTTCCCATATACTTAATGCATTAAAACTAGCTATAAAACAGCCATACATATAGGTCATTCTTGGTTGAAAGTAGGTATATGATAAGTTATTTTGAAAGAATGACCTTATGAATGTCCAGGAGAATATCCACCTTCCCATGTTTTTTATATAAATCCAGAAGAGACTCTCAAACCCTGCCAATGCTGGCATTAACAATCTGTCCCTAATAAAAATGTTTTCCACATTGGGGCTAGGAGGGTTGAGAACCACTTCTTAGCCTCCTAAAGGTATTCAAAGGAAACATCAATCTAAGAAGAAAAGTATGCAAAATTCATTACTGTATACATTTCGAATGCAAAGAAAACAAACCTCAAGGGCCACATGCCACATAAATTACAGTGATAACATTTGATATGTAAGAAATAAGTGACCTTAGATGAACTTAGCCATCCAAGGAAAGTTTACAGAGGCACAATGTAAAAAGGCAATACCAACACAAAAATCTCTTAGAATTTTGATTTTTATCATGTTAAGACAGGGTTGCTTGCTTATTTTAAAAAGAGATAAAATAAGGACAGTGTCCTGAACAACTAAACCAAAAAAAAAAAAAAAAAATGACCTCAGCATTGTAAGACAATTTACAAGTACTAAAACAAAAGGCCTCCCAAGTTTTGGCCTCTAATGAATGGAATGTTCTTGGCTGTTTAGAGATAGGATTTTTGACTACTTTGTTTCTGTTTTTCTTCTGCTTCCCCAGGCAAGTCAAAGCCACATAAGCTCTTTAAGCATCTGGCAAGCAGGTTTCCTGAACTGATTTATCTGGATTTAGTATCACTTCATGAATTGGTCAATGGGAGTATTCACACACAACTCCAAAGTGCCATCAGAATAGCCCAATACCTCCTTGAAAATGTCAAGAGAACTGCTCTTTGCATTATTTTAACTTTAGGAATTGCAGCTTACCTTCCTGGAGGTTAGAAAAAAAAAAAGACTTAAATGAATCCACTCAAAAATAGAGATCCTATAAACAGATCTTACACCAAAACTTAAGATTTCAAGCTAAGTGCTTTTACGAACTGTCCCTTACTTTGGGAAGATGCTGATATTTAGGCCATGTTTCCTTGACTTGTAAAATTCATATTTTATTTGAACTTACAGAATTTATGAAATGAAGCTAATATTGAATAAAATTACAAAATAGCCAAGAAATAAAAGAGTTCATTTTGACACATAAGCCTCTTCTAAAGAAGTTCATGATAGAGCTGTAACAGGAGATGCCGTTAGAAAAATAATCATTCAAAGCACAGCATGATTTTTTAGAGTTTGAGAATGTCCCCTTTTCTTTTCCTAGTTCCTTTCTCCTATAGTTGTCATAGGGATGAAGGCTCCAAACCTCAAAAGAGAGTCTTTCTGACTTCTGAGTTGAGCTAGATTTTTGGCCTTATTTTTTCCCTATACAATGTTTGCCTTTGGTACTGATGATTCAGAAGGTGGCTCTGTTCTTGGTGCTCAGGTGTTTCTGTTTTTGTTTTTATTTTAATCTCTGGTTATATGAGGCCCTTTTGCTCATTCATGTAACAGAAGATATTGAATACCTCCTATGTGATAGGTATATCTTAGGGTCACATACTCTCCTATAGATTCCTTTCTAGTAATATCTAGCACTATGTTAATATGAAACAGGTGAGAGAGGGGAGGGACTGAATTGGCTCGCACAATTATAGAAGCTGAGAAGTCCCCAAATCTGCAGTTGGCAATTTGGAGACCCAGGACAGCTGGTAATGTGAGTTATAGTTTCAGGACAGGAGAAGACCAAAGTCCCAGCTCAAACAGTCAGGCAGGCAAAACTCCCTCTTACTCAGCCTTTTTGTTTTATTTTAGTCTTCATTTGTTCTATGTAGATGTTCAATTTAGGTCATCCATCAGTTGATTGGATGAGGCCATCCCCATTAGGGAGGGCAATCTGCTTTACTCAGTCTACTGATTCAAATGTTAATCTCATTCAGAAACACCCTCACAGACATACCCAGAATAATATCTGGCAAATATCACAGCATACTATGGCCCAGTCAAGTTGACACATAAAATTAATCATCCCACATGGCCTAATTGGACATATACAATGAGAATGCAGTTAACTCAGTTAACATAATACACTTAGATAGAATTTAAATCTAACAAAAAGACAGCTTTATCAAAAATTGCCACCCTGGTTGACTAGAGTGACTAAAATTCCATCATCATGTATTTGTTCCACTGTATTACACATCATCTGTGGTTTTAAATATCTAAATGCCTCTGGATCACAGATATCTCTGGGAAATAGATTTCACTCTCTAAATCACTCTCTTCATTGCCAGTTGAAAACAGTAATAAAAATAGCATTTATTAGATGGCAAACACTACGATAAGTGTTTTGATGTATCATTTGATTGAACACATTATAATCGAGTGCTATGAAGTAGGCACCATCAGCATTACCATTTTAGAGACAAAGAAACCGAAGCTTAGCAATACTGAGTAACTTATCCAAGTTTACATGGCAAGTAGGTGATACAGCTGAGATTTAAATCCAGGTTTATTTGGTCCCAAGGCTGTAGTTCTTAACCACAATTCTGTACTAATCCTTTTATAAATCAGTTATGTGGAAAAACACATTTCCCCTGTCTCACACCAGTCAGACAGGTTGTAAACTGAGGGGCATTCCCAAGTAACAACAGATATAAATGGCATTAAATGCAACTGATATGATAGTGGGAATATAATTGAAAAGAAAGAACCATTAGGTCAAAAAATGTTTCTTGGTTGTGTGACTTTGGGAAATTTACTCAACATCACTGATCTTCATTTGTTTTTATATGTAAAATGGATAATTATCTCCTTTATCTAAAGTATAATTTCCTATAATCTAATTAAGTGATATACTAAAACTAGCTATTACTGATGCCATTACTAGGATAAAATTTTTAAGTCAACAGCAGAATAACATGATGATTTGTTTACAGGAACATAAACATGATTTACATACTTCTATTTGTGTTGGAAACCAGGGTGGAAATAGACCAGAAGAAAAGAGAAATGGTGGAAACTATACAGTGTTTAGGAGACAGTGAGAAAATTAGCCTTCCCGGTGGTAGAAAGGTTTTCCATAGAGAGAAATGAGAGATAATGTGGGAAAAGGGAATAAGGGACACATAGCTTATAACTGGTAAGGTAAAGTATTTGGTTTCTTCCCATTAAGTTATGGGGTCCCTCAAAAGTTTCTGAACATGGAATGGGATGTAAAACTGAGGATTTTAATATCATAGTGATATGCAGATTGATTATAGAAATGATAGTATAAGGTTCAGACATGAGTTGAGAAATCAGAGTGAGAACGACAGTCCTGAGATTAGAAAGTAAGAAATCAATCCGAAAAACAGAGGGTAGGAAAGATTAACAGAGAATTGAGAGTGATCAGATGTGGAGGAAAAGTTGTTTCAAGTTTTTAAGCTTAGATAACTGATGACTAATGATTGTTATTAGTAGAAATTATGAGAACAGTTTGTGCTGGTTAGAGAGAGAAAGATAATAAATTCTAAATTTGAGGGAGAGGTGGGAACACTGATTGGAAATGTCCAATGTGAAGGTGAAAAGTTGGAAGTGGAACTTGAAAGGGAAATTACAACGTGTTTTCTTGTTAACCATGTGGAGGTGACCCTTGGGACAAAGGAAATGAATCTGTTGAGAAAAGACAATTAGAGAGATAAGAATACAAAAATCTAGACATGGTTAAACACACTTCCTCTTCTATGTTGCAAATGGTTAAATTTTTTTGAAATGAGGGAAAATGGTATTCCTAGATGAAAAGCATCAATCAATTAAAAATCTTTTCTGCTACCACAGGTTACTCCTTCAAATGCAAGTAATGCATTTATTTCAATGTATTACAAAGAAAGTTGACCTTTTCATATAGAAGTCAATGGTATATCAGGACATTAGTTTCAGAGGATTGCTCATTCTCTCTTAAAAATATTATTATTATTTTCTCAAATACAATAGATAGTACCATTAAAATGTGCAAAGTTAAAGGTTTCAAAACTATCCAATAAAAAGCATCATCTTTCTTTGTTTTAAAATAAGGGAGTAGCTTTCTGCTGAAGACTGCAGTGAAGTGAGGGTTGATCGTAAGTACTAGAGGACGACACTGGAACTCACCAAAAACGATACCCCACATTCAAAGACGACGAAGCCGCAATGAGATGGTAGGAAGGGCGCAATCACAATAAAATCAAATCCCATAACCACTGGGTGGGTGACTCACAAACTGGAGAACAATTATGCCACAGAAGTCCACCCACTGGAGTGAAGGTTCTGAGCCCCATGTCAGGCTTCCCAACATGGGGGTGCAGCAATAGGAGGAGGAATTCTCAGAGAATCAGACTTTGAAGGCTAGTGGGATTTGACTGCAGGACTTCGATAGGACTGGGGGAAACAGAGACTCCACTCTTGGAGGGCACACACAAAGTAGTGTGCACACCAGGACCCAGGAGGAAGGAGCACTGACCCCATAGGAGACTGAACCAGACCTACCTGCTAGTGTTGGAGGGTCTCCTTCAGAGGCAGGGGGTGGCTGTGCCTCATGGCGGGGACAAGGACACTGGCAGCAAAAGTTCTGGGAAGTACTCCTTGGTGTGAGCTCTCCCAAGTCTGCCATTAGCCCCACTAAAGAGCCTGTAGCCTCCAGTGCTGGGTTGCCTCAGGCCACAATGAACAGGGAGGGAATTCAGCCCCACTCCTCAGCAGACAAGGGGATTAAAGTTTTACTGAGCTCTGCCCACCAGAGCAACACCCAGCTCTACCCACCACCAGTCCCTCCCATCAGGAAGCCTGCACAAACCTCTTAGATAGCATCATGTAGCAGAGGGCAGACAGCAGAAGCAAGAACTACAAAACTGCAGCCTGTGGAAGGAAAACCACATTCACAGACAGACAGACAAAATGAAAAGGTAGAGGATTATGTACCAGATGAAGGAACAAGATAAAACCTGAGAAGCACAACTAAATGAAGTGGAGATAGGCAACCTTCTAGAAAAAGAATTCAGAATAATGACAGTGAAGATGACCCAGGACCTCAGAAAAAGAATGGAGGCAAAGTCCGAGAAGATGCAAGAAATGTTTAACACAGATATAAAAGAATTAAAGAAGAAACAAACAGAGATGAATAGTACAATAACTAAAATGAAAAATACACTAGAAGGAATTAATAGCAGAATAACTGAAGCAGAAGAATGGATAAGTGACCTGGAAGACAGAATGGTGGAATTCACTGCCTTGGAACAGACTAAAGAAAAAGAAGGAAAACAAATAAAGACACTCTAAGAGACCACTGGGACAACATTAAACGTACCGACATTCGCATTACAGGGGTCCCAAAACGAGAAGAGAGAGAGAAAGGATCCGAGAAAATATTTGAAGAGATTATAGTAAAAAACTTCCCTAACATGGGAAAGGAAATAGCCACCCAAGTCCAGGAAGCACAGAGAGTCCCAGGCAGGATAAACCCAAGGAGAAACACACTGAGAAACACAGTAATCAAATTGACAAATTAAAGACAAAGAAAAGGGCTTCCTTGGTGGCACAGTGGTTGAGAATCTGCCTGCCAATGCAGGAGACACGGGTTCGAGCCCTGGTCTGGGAAGATCCCACATGCCGCGGGGCAACTAGGCCCGTGAGCCACAACTACTGAGCCTGCGCGTCTGGAGCCTGTGCCCCACAACAAGAGAGGCCGCGACAGTGAAAGGCCCGTGCACCGTGATGAAGAGTGGCCCCCACTTGCCGCAACTAGAGAAAGCCCCTGCACAGAAACGAAGACCCAATACAACCAAAAATAAATAAATAAATAAAATAAAAAGCAGTTTCTTTAAAAAAAAAAAAAAAAGACAAAGAAAAATTATTAAGAGCAACAGGGAAAAATGACAAATAACATAGAAGGGAACTCCCATAAGGTTAACAGCTGATATCTCAGCAGAAACTCTACAAGGCAGAAGGGAGTGGCACAATATATTTAAAGTGATAAAAGGGAAGAAGCTACAACCAAGATTACTCTACACAGCAAGGATCTCATTCAGATTCGATGGAGAAATCAAAAGCTTTACAGACAAGCAAAAGCTAAAAGAAATCAGCACCACCAAACCAGCTCTACAACAAATGCTAGAGGAATTTCACTAAGCTGGAGACACAAGAGAAGAAAAAGACCGATAAAAACAAACCCAAAGCAATTAAGAAAATGGTATTAGGAACATACATACTGATAATTACCTTAAATGTGAATGGATTAAATGCTATAACAAAAGACACAGACTGGCTGAATGTATACAAACACAAGACCCATATATATGCTGTCTACAAGAGACCCACTTCAGACCTAGGGACACATACAGACTGAAAGTGAGGGGATGGAAAAAGATATTCCATGCAAATGGAAATCAAAAGAAAGCTGGAGTAGTAATACTCATATCAGATAAAATAGACTTTAAAATAAAGAATGTTATAAGAGACAAGGAAGGACACTACAAAATGATCAAGGGATCACTCCAAGAAGACGATATAACAATTATAAATATATATGCACCCAACATAGAAGCACCTCAATACATAAGGCAAATGATAATGCTATAAAAGAGGAAACTGACAGTAACACAATAATAGCGGGGGACTTTTAACACCTCACTTACACCAATGGACAGAACATCCAAACAGAAAATTAATAAGGAAACACAAGCTTTAAATGACACAATAGACCAGATAGATTTAATTAATATTTGTAGGACATTCTATCCAAAAACAGCAGATTACACTTTCTTCTCAAGTGCACACAGAACATTCTCCAGGACAGATCACATTCTGGGTCACAAATCAAGCCTCAGTAAAATTAAGAAACTTAAAATCATATCAACCATGAAAGCATATCAAGGTCTTTTCTGACCACAGTGCTATGAAATTAGAAATCAATTACAGGTAAAAAACACAAACACATGGGGGCTAAACAACACATTACTAAATAAGCAAGAGATCACTGAAGAAATCAATGAGGAAATCAAAAAATACCTGGAGACAAATGACAATGAAAACACGATGATCCAAAACCTATGGGATGCAGCAAAAGCAGTTCTAAGAGGGAAGTTTATAGCAATACAATCCTACCTTAAGAAACAAGAAAAATCTCAAATAAACAACCTAACCTTACACGTAAAAGAACTAGAGAAAGAAGAACAAACAAAACCCAAAGTTAGTAAAAGGAAAGAAATCATAAAGATCAGAGCAGAAATAAATGAAATAGAAACAAAGAAAACAATAGCAAAGATCAATAAAATTAAAAGCTGTTTCTTTGAGAAGATAAAATTGATAAACCTTTAGCCAGACTCATCACGAAAAAGTTGAAATTTACTGAATTTTATCAAATCAATAAAATTAGAAATGAAAAAGGAGATCTTACAATGGACACCGCAGAAATACAAAGCATCCTAAGAGACTACTACAAGAAACTCTATACCAATAAAATGGACAACCGGGAAGAAATGGACCAATTCTTAGAAAGGTATAACCTTCCAAGACTGAACCAGGAAGAAGTAGAAAATATGAACAAATCAATCACAAGTAATGAAATTGAAACTGTGATTAAAAATCTTCCAACAGGCCCCGGAGGAAGATGGCGGAAGAGTAAGACGCGGAGATCACCTTCCTCCCCACAGATACATCAGAAATTCATCTACACGTGGAACAACTCCTACAGAACACCTATTGAACGCTGACAGAAGACCTCAGACCCCCCAAAAGGCAAGAAAATCCCCACATACCTGGGTAGGGCAAAAGAAAAAAAGAATAAACAGAGACAATAGGATAGGGACGGGACCTGCACCAGTGGGAGGGAGCCGTGAAGGAGGGAAGGTTTCTACACACTACAAGCCCCTTCGCGGGCGGAGACTGCAGGTGGCGGAGGGGGAAAGCTTCGGAGTGGCGGAGGAGAGCACAGCAACAGGGGTGTGGAGGGCAAAGCGGAGAATTCCGCCACAGAGGATCGGTGCCCTCAGGCACTCACCAGCCCGAGAGGCTTGTCTGCTCGGCCGCCGTGGCGGGGGGGGCTGGGAGCTGAGGCTCGGGTATCGGCTTTCAGTCAGAGCGCAGGGAGAGGACTGGGGCTGGCGGCAGGAGGAGAGCCTGAAGGGGTTAGTGCACCACGGCTAGCCCGGAGGGAGTCCGGGGAAAGGGTCTGGAGCTGCCGAAGAGGCAAGAGAGTTTTTTCCCTTTTGTTTCCTGGTTCGCGAGGAGAGGGCATTAAGAAGGCTGCTTAGGGAAGCGCCGGAGACAGGCGCGAGCCGCGGGTAAGGCGCGGACCTCGGAGACAGGCGTGGGCGGCCGCCGCCGCCGCCCGCGGCCCGCCGCCGCCCGCCGCCGCCGCCGCCGCCGCCCGCCGCCGCCGCCGCCGCGGCCCGCCGCCGACGCCCGCCACCGACGCCGCTGCCGACGCGGCCCGCCGCCGCCGCCGCCGCCGCCGCCGCGGCCCGCCGCAGCCGCCGCCGACGCCGCGGCCCGCCGACGCCGCCCGCCGCCGACGCCGCCGCCGACGCGGCCCGCCGCCGCCGCCGCTGCGGCCCGCCGCCGACGCCGCCGACGCTGCCGCCCGCCGCCGCCGCCGCGGCCCGCCGCCGCCGCCGCAGCCCGCCGCCGCCGCCGCCCGCCGCCGCGGGGCCTGTGTGCGGGCGCGGGTCGCTGTCCGCCCCGCCTTCCGGGGGGCCTGTGCACCCCGCCACTGCCGGGGTCCCGAGACCCGGGGACGGCTTTCCCGGTAAAGCGCACGGAGCGCCACGGGCTGCTGCAACGTCACGCCGGCCTCTGCCGCCGCAGGCCCGCCCCACACTGCGCGCCCCTCCCTCCCCTCTGCCTGAGTGAGCCAGAGCCCCCGAATCAGCGGCTCCTTTAAACCCGTCCTGTCTGAGCGAAGAACGGACGCCCTCCGGCGACCTACGCACAGAGGCGGGGCCGGGTCCAAGGCTGAGACCCGGGAGCTGTGAGAGCAGAGACAGGGAAATCTCTCTGTGCAGTCTCGGAGGCAGCGGATTAAAGCTCCACGGTCCATTTGATGTGCCCTGCGTCTGTGGAGTGCATGAATGGACAGCGAATCATCCCAAATTGAGGAAGTGGACTTTGACGACAAGATTTAAGACTTTCCCCCCTTTTCCTCTTTTTACAACGAATTATTCCAAATTGAGGAGGTGGACTTGGAGAGCAAGATTTTTGATTTTTCCCCCTCCTGCTCTCTTTTTGTGAATGTGTATGTGTAATCTTCTGTGTAAGATTCTCTCTGTATAGCTTTGCTTCCACCATATGTCCCAGGGTTCTATCGGTCCGTTTTTTTTTTTTTTCAATAATTACTTTCTAATTTTAATAACGCTACTATATTTCATACTTTATTCTAATTTACTTTACCTGCTCTTTCTTTTTTTCCTACCTTCCCTTCCTCCCTCCCTCCCTCCGCTCCTCCTTTCCTTCTTTCTTCTTTCCTCCCTCCCTCCCTCCCACCCTTCTTCTCTCCACTTTCTTTTTCTTTCCTTCCTCCCTCCCTCCCTCCTGTCTTTCTTTCTTTCTTTCCTTCCTCCCTCCCTCCCTTCTTCCATTCACTCTTCCTTTTGCTTTCATTCCTCCCTCCCTGCCTCCTTTCTTTCCTTCTTTCTTTCCATCCTTCCTCCCTCCCTCCTTTCTTTCTTCCTTCCTTCCTTCCTTTCTTCCCTTCTTCCTTTCTTTCCCTCTCTCTTTCTTTCTTCTACTAATTCTTTCTCTCTACCTTTTCTCCCTGTTATTCTGAGCCGGGTGGATGAAAGGCTCTTGGTGCTGCAGCCAGGAGCCAGTGCTGTGCCTCTGAAGTGGGAGAGCCAACTTCAGGACACGGGTCCACAAGAGACCTCCCAGCTCCACATAATATCAAGCAGCGAAAATCTCCCAGAGATCTCCATCCCAACACCAGCACCCAGCTTCAGTCAACGACCAGCAAGCTACAGTGCTGGTCACCCTATGCAAAGCAACTAGCAAGGCAGGAACACAACCCCACCCATTAGCAGAGAGGCTACCTAAAAACATAATAAGGCAATAGGCACCCCAAAACACACCACCAGACGTGGACCTGTCCCCCAGAAAGACAAGATCGAGCCTCAACCACCAGAACACAGGCATTAGTCCCCCCCACCAGGAAGCCTACACAACCTACTGAAACAACCTTAGCCACTGGGGTCAGACACCAAAAACAACGGGAACTACGAATCTACAGCCTGCAAAAAGGAGACCCCAAACACAGTAACATAAGCAAAATGAGAAGACAGAAAAACACACAGCAGGTGAAGGAGCAAGATAAAAACCTACCAGACCTAACAAATGAAGAGGTAATAGGCAGTCTACCTGAAAAAGAATTCAGAATAATGATAGTAAAGCTGATCCAAGATTCTATTTCCAAGATACATAATCTTGGAAATAGAATAGACAAAATGCAAGAAACAGTTAACAAGGACCTAGAAGAACTAAAGATGAATCAAGCATCGATTAAAAACACAACAAATGAAATGAAAAATACTCTAGATGGGATCAATAGCAGAATAACTGAGGCAGAAGAACGGATAAGTGAGGTGGAAGATAAAATGGTGGAAATAACTGATGCAGAGCAAAATAAAGAAAAAAGAATGAAAAGAACAGAGGACAGTCTCAGAGACCTCTGGGACAACATTAAACGCACCGACATTCGAATTATAGGGGTTCCAGAAGAAGAAGAGAAAAAGAAAGGGACTGAGAAAATATTTGAAGAGATTATAGTTGAAAACTTCCCCAATATGGGAAAGGAAATAGTTAATCAAGTCCAGGAGGCACAGAGAGTCCCATACAGAATAAATCCAAGGAGAAATACACCAAGACACATATTAATCAAACTGTCAAAAATTAAACACAAAGAAATCATATTAAAAGCAGCAAGGCAAAAACAACAAATAACACACAAGGGAATCCCCATCAGGTTAACAGCTGATCTCTCAGCAGAAACTCTACAAGCCAGAAGGGAGTGGCAGGACATAATTAAAGTGATGAAGGAGAGAAACCTGCAACCAAGATTACTCTACCCAGCAAGGATCTCATTCAGATTTGATGGAGAAATTAAAACGTTTACAGACAAGCAAAAGCTGAGAGAGTTCAGCACCACCAAACCAGCTCTACAACAAATGCTAAAGGAACTTCTCTAGGCAAGAAGCACAACAGAAGGAATATACCTACAATAACAACCCAAAGCAATTAAGGAAATGGGAATAGGAACATACATATCAATAATTACCTTAAATGTAAATGGACTAAATGCTCCCACCAAAAGACACAGATTGGCTGAATGGATACAAAAACAAGACCCATATATATGCTGTCTACAAGAGACCCACTTCAGACCTCGAGACACATACAGATTGAAAGTAAGGGGATAGAAAAAGATATTCCATGCAAATGGAAATCAAAAGAAAGCTGGAGTAGCAATTCTCATATCAGACAAAATAGACTTTAAAATAAAGACTATTAGAAGAGACAAAGAAGGACACTACATAACGATAAAGGGATCGATCCATGAAGAAGATATAACAATTGTAAATATTTATGCACCCAACATAGGAGCACCTCAATACATACGGCAAATACTAACAGCCATAAAAGGGGAAATCGACAGTAACACAATCATAGTAGGGGACTTTAACACCCCACTTTCACCAATGGACAGATCATCCAAAATGAAAATAAATAAGGAAACACAAGCTTTAAATGATACATTAAACAAGATGGACTTAGTTGATATTTATAGGACATTCCATCCAAAAACAACAGAATACACATTTTTCTCAAGTGCTCATGGAACATTCTCCAGGATAGATCATATCTTGGGTCACAAATCAAGCCTTGGTAAAGTTAAGAAAATTGAAATTGTATCAAGTATCTTTTCCGACCACAATGCTATGAGACTAGACATCAATTACAGGAAAAGATCTGTAAAAAATACAAACACATGGAGGCTAAACAATACACTACTCAATAACGAAGTGATCACTGAAGAAATCAAAGAGGAAATTAAAAAATACCTAGAAACAAATGACAATGGAGACACGACGACCCAAAACCTATGGGACGCAGCAAAAGCAGTTCTAAGGGGGAAGTTTATAGCAATACAATCCCACCTTAAGAAACAGGAAACATTTCGAGTAAACAACCTGACCCTGCACCTAAAGCAATTAGAGAAAGAAGAACAAAAAACCCCCAAAGCTAGCAGAAGGAAAGAAATCATAAAGATCAGATCAGAAATAAATGAAAAAGAAATGAAGGAAACGATAGCAAAGATCAACCAAACTAAAAGCTGGTTCTTTGAGAAGATAAACAAAATTGACAAACCATTAGCCAGACTCATCAAGAAAAGAAGGGAGAAGACTCAAATCAATAGAATTAGAAATGAAAAAGGAGAAGTAACAACTGACACTGCAGAAATACAAAAGATCATGAGAGATTACTATAAGCAACTCTATGCCAATAAAATGGACAACCTGGAAGAAATGGACAAATTCTTAGAAATGCACAACCTGCCAAGACTGACTCAGGAAGAAATAGAAAATATGAATAGACCAATCACAAGCACTGAAATTGAAACTGTGATTTAAAATCTTCCATCAAACAAAAGCCCAGGACCAGATGGCTTCACAGGCGAATTCTATCAAACATTTAGAGAAGAGCTAACACCTATCCTTCTCAAACTCTTCCAAACAATATCAGAGGAAGGAACACTCCCAAACTCATTCTACGAGGCCACCATCACCTTGATACCAAAACCAGGCAAGGATGTCACAAAGAAAGAAAACTACAGGCCAATATCACTGATGAACATAGATGCAAAAATCCTCAATAAAATACTAGCAAACAGAATCCAACAGCACATTAAAAGGATCATACACCATGATCAAGTGGGGTTTATTCCAGGAATGCAAGGATTCTTCAATATACGCAAATCAATCAATGTGATAACACCATATTAACAAGTTGAAGGAGAAAAACCATATGATCATCTCAATAGATGCAGAGAAAGCTTTCGACAAAATTCAACACCCATTTATGATAAAAACCCTGCAGAAAGTAGGCATAGAGGGATCTTTCCTCAACCTAATAAAGGCCATATATGACAAACCCACAGCCAACATTGTCCTCAATGGTGAAAAACTGAAACCATTTCCACTAAGATCAGGAACAAGACAAGGTTGCCCACTCTCACCACTCTTATTCAACATAGTTTTGGAAGTTTTAGCCACAGCAATCAGAGAAGAAAAGGAAATAAAAGGAATCCAAATCGGAAAAGAAGAAGTAAAGCTGTCACTGTTTGCAGATGACATGATACTGTACATAGAGAATCCTAAAGATGCTACCGAAAAACTACTAGAGCTAATCAATGAATCTGGTAAAGTAGCAGGATACAAAATTAATGTACAGAAATCTCTGGCATTCCTGTACACTAATGATGAAAAATCTGAAAATGAAATCAAAAAAACACTCCCATTTACCATTGCAACAAAAAGAATAAAATATCTAGGAATAAACCTACCTAAGGAGACAAAAGACCTGTATGCAGAAAATTATAAGACACTGATGAAAGAAATTAAAGAAGATACAAATAGATGGAGAGATATACCATGCTCCTGGATTGGAAGAATCAATATTGTGAAAATGACTGTACTACCCAAAGCAATCTACAGATTCAATGCAATCCCTATCAAACTACCACTGGCATTTTTCACAGAACTAGAACAAAAAATTTCAAAATTTGTTTGGAAAAACAAAAGACCCCGAATAGCCAAAGCAATCTTGAGAACGAAAAACGGAGCTGGAGGAATCAGGCTCCCTGACTTCAGACTATACTACAAAGCTACAGTAATTAAGACAGTGTGGTACTGGCATAAAAACAGAAAGATAGATCAGTGGATCAGGATAGAAAGCCCAGAGAGAAACCCACGCACATATGGCCAACTTATCTTTGATAAAGGAGGCAGGAATGTACAGTGGAGAAAGGACAGCCTCTTCAATAAGTGGTGCTGGGAAAACTGGACAAGGACATGTAAAAGTTTGAGATTAGATCATTCCCTAACACCATACACAAAAATAAGCTCAAAATGGATTAAAGACTTAAATGTAAGGCCAGAAACTATCAAACTCTTAGAGGAAAACATAGGTAGAACACTCTATGACATAAATCACAGCAAGATCCTTTTGGACCCACCTCCTAGAGAAATGGAAATAAAAACAAAGATAAACAAATGGGACCTAATGAAACTTCAAAGCTTTTGCACAGGAAAGGAAACCATAAACAAGACCAAAAGACAACCCTCAGAATGGGAGAAAATATTTGCAAATGAAGCAACTGACAAAGGATTAATCTCCAAAATTTATAAACAGCTCATGCAGCTCAATAGCAAAAAAACAAACAACCCAATCCAAAAATGGGCAGAAGACTTAAATAGGCATTTCTCCAAAGAAGATATACAGACTGCCAACAAACACATGAAAGAATGCTCAACATCATTAATCATCAGAGAAATGCAAATCAAAACTACAATGAGATATCATCTCACACCAGTCAGAATGGCCATCATCAAGAAATCTAGAAACAATAAATGCTGGAGAGGGTGTGGAGAAAAGGGAACACTCTTGCACTGCTGGTGGGAATGTGAATTGGTACAGCCACTATGGAGAACAGTATGGAGGTTCCTTAAAAAACTAAAAATGGAACTACCATATGACCCAGCAATCCCACTACTAGGCATATACCCTGAGAAAACCATAATTCAAAAAGAGACATGTACCAAAATGTTTATTGCAGCTCTATTCACAATAGCCCGGAGCTGGAAACAACCTAAGTGTCCATCATCGGATGAATGGATAAAGAAGATGTGGCACATATATACAATGGAATATTACTCAGCCATAAAAAGAAACGAAACTGAGCTATTTGTAATGAGGTGGATAGACCTAGAGTCTGTCATACAGAGTGAAGTAAGTCAGAAAGAGAAAGACAAATACCGTATGCTAACACACATATACGGAATTTAAAAAAAAAAAATGGCATGAAGAACCTAGGGGTAAAACGGGAATAAAGACACAGACCTACTTGAGAATGGACTTGAGGATATGGGGAGGGGGAAGGGTAAGCTGTGACAAAGCGAAAGAGAGGCATGGACATATATACACTACCAAACGTGGGGTAGATAGATGGTGGGAAGCGGCCGCATGGCACAGGGAGATCAGCTCGGTGCCTTGTGACCGCCTGGAGGGGTGGGATGGGAAGGGTGGGAGGGAGGGAGATGCATGAGGGAAGGGATGTGGGAACAGATGTATGTGTATGACTGATTCACTTTGTTATAAAGCAGAAACTAAAAAAAAAAAAAAAAAAAAATCTTCCAACAAACAAAACTTCAGGACCAGACGGCTTCACAGATGAATTCTATCAAACATTTAGAGAAGAACTCACACCCATCCTTCTCAAACTCTTGCAAAAAATTGCAGAGGAAGGAGCATTCCCAAACTCATTCTATGAGGCCACCATTATCCTGATACCAAAACCAGACAAAGACACTACAATAAAAGAAAATTACAGACCAATATCACTGTTGAATATAGATGCAAAGATCCTTAACAAAATACTGACAAACAGAATCCAACCACACATTAAAAGGATCATATACTATGATCAAGTGGGATTTATCCCAGGGATGCAAGGATTCTTCAACATAAGCAAATCAATCAATGTGATACACCATATTAACAAATTGAAGAATAAAAACCATATGATCATCTCAGTAGATGCAGAAAAAGCCTTTGACAAAATTCAACACCATTTATGATAAAAACTCTCCAGAAAGTGGGCACAGAGGGAACCTACCTCAACATAATAAAGCCCATATATGACAAACCCACAGCCAACACTGTTCTCAATGGTGAAAAGCTGAAAGCATTTCCTCTAAGATCAGGAACAAGACAAGGATGTCCACTTTTGCCACTATTATTCAACATAGTTTTGAAATTCCTGGCCATGGCAATCAGAGAAAAAGAAATAAAGGAATACAAACTGGAAAACAAGAAGTAAAAGTGTCACTGTTTGCAGATGACATGATACTATACATAGAAAATCCTGAAGATGCCACTAGAAGACTACTAGAGGTAATCGATGAATTCGGAAAAGTTGCAGGATACAAAATTAATGCACAGAAATCATTTGCATTCCTATACAGTAACAATGAAAGATCAGAAAGAGAAATTAAGGAAACAATTCCATTCACCGCTGCAACAAAAAGAATAAAATACCTAGGAATAAAGCTACCTAAGCAGGTAAAAGACCCCTACTCAGAAACCTATAAGACACTGATGAAAGAAATCAATGATGACACTAACAGATGGAGAGATATACTATGTTCTTGGATTGGAAGAATCAATACTATGAAAATGACTATGCTACCCAAAGCAATCTACAGATTCAATGCAATCCCTATCAAATTACCAATGGCATTTTTTATCTAACTAGAACAAAAAATCTTAAAATTTCTATGGAGACACAAAAGACCCCAAATAACCAAAACAATCTTGAGGAAAAAAACAGAGCTGGAGGAATCAGACTCCTTGACTTCAGACCATACTACCAAGTTACAGTAATCCAGAAAATACGGTACTGGCACAAAAACAAAACTATAGATCAATGGAACAAGATAGAAAGCCCAGGGATAAACCCACACACCTATGGTCAACTAATCTATGACAAAGGAGGCAAGGATATACAATGGAGTAAAGACAGTCTCTTCAGTAAGTGGTGCTGTGAAAACTGGACAGCTACATGTAAAAGAATGAAATTAGAACACTCCCTAACACCATACACAAAAATAAACACAAAATGGATTAAAGACCTAAATGTAAGACTGGACACTATAAAATTCTTAGAGGAAAACATAGGAAGAACACTCTGAAATAAATCACAGTATGATCTTTTTTGACCCACCTCCTAGCGTAATGGAAATAAAAACAAAAATAAACAAATGGGACCTAATGAAACTTAAAAGCTTTTGCACAGCAAAGGAGACTATAAACAAGACAAAAAGACAACCCTCAGAATGGGAGAAAATATTTTCAAATGAATCAAGGTACAAAGGATTAATCTCCAAAATATACAAGCAGCTCATGTAGCTCAACATTAAAAAAACAAAAACCCAATAAAAAAAATGGGCAGAAGACCTAAATAGACATTTCTCCAAAGAAGACATACAGCTAGCCAAGAGGCACATGAACACCTGCTCAACATCACTAATCATTAGAGAAATGCAAATCAAAACTACAATGTGGTATCACCTCACACCCGCTAGAATGGGCATCATCAAAAAATCTACAAACAATAAATGGTGGAGAGGATGTGGAGAAAAGGGAACCCTCTTGCACTGTTGGTGGGAATGTAAATTGATATAGTCACTATGGAGAACAGTATGGAGGTCCCTTAAAAAACTAAAAATAGAATTACCATATGACCCAGCAATCCCACTATTGGGTATATACCCAGAGAAAACCAAAATTCAAAAAGACACATGCATCCCAATGTTCATTGCAGCACTATTTACAATAGCCAGGTCATGGAAGGAACCTAAATGCCCATTGACAGATGAATGGATAAAGAAGATGTGGCATATATATACAATGGAATATTACTCAGCCATAAAAAGGAACGAAACTGGGTCATTTGTAGAGGCGTGGATGGACCTAGAGACTGTCATACAGAGTGTAGTAAGTCAGAAAGAGAAAATATCATATATTAACGCATATATGTGGAATCTAGAAAAATGGTACAGATGAACCAGTTTGCAACGCAGAAATAGAGACACAGATGTAGAGAACAAACGTATGGACACCAAGGGAAGAAAGCAGGGGGTGGGGTGTGGTGGGCGGATGGAGATTGGAATTGACATATATACACTAATATGTATAAAATAGATAACTAATAAGAACCTGCTGTGTAAAAAAAAATAAAATTTAAAATAGAATAAAATTAAATAAAATAAACAATTTGAAAAATCAAAAAATAAAATAAAATATGGGAGCAGTTTTAATGTTAATGTATCCTCCCCCATGAAGCCTTTCACCCTATATTAAACAAATCAAGGAACTAGTTAAGGAATGGTCACTGAAAATATACTGGAAAATCACATCATTTATTATTTCTTTTTACTGAGATTATCTTTTTTTACACATATCTCAAGTAGCCCAATTGACTACCCAGTATTTGCAAGGCAAGGAAACAATTTTTTCCAGGATGACTTTGTAAATGACCAAACAATTTTGGAGCTAAGAAGTGCAGCTCATATTACATTATTGGGGATTATGAGTTCAAGAGTATATATTTAACTTTTAGATGAAAAAAATAAAACATTGTTCTTCAAAATGGAGACAACAAATGAATCAGACAAACCTGAGGGTTTTACTATTCTCAAGAAGAAACTAGGAGCAAAATGTTTAGGCACAAATGAAGATTTAGCATGTGCCTATGATACTTCATATCAAATCATTAGTCTACCAGAGCACAATAGCGTCCAATCAAAGTGCACTCTAGATTTGGGCAAAGGAATAAGCTGTTCACTTTTTGTGGTCTGCACCTAATTAGAGTTTGCCAAATTTAGGCCACACCTCCATGGTATTTATTTGGGGTCCTACATATTTGAGAGTTTCTATTAATTTAACAAACATGGATTGGCCACATTTTTATGCAAAGCCCAAGTGAGGTTGTAGTATGCAAAGATAATGTACAAATACCTCCTGAGGTATGACAAGGGGAAAAGATAAGTATGGACTAAGAATGCTATTCATATCCAGTGACTTCCCAGATCCTTCCCAACCAAGTTTGCATTAAGGCAATCTTCAATTAGAACTGAGTAAGACGGCTAATGTATTCACCAGACTCTAAGTGACTCCTCCTCACAGGATAAAGCAGTCAGAGAAGAAAATTGACCACACTTCCCATGGCACTCTGTAAAGGGGTCAGAGTCATATGGCAGGAGCTTAGACCTTGGAAATGTCTAAGTAGAGGGTGAGTAGTTCATCGGATTAGGAAATGGGGCAAGGTGGGAGTTCTAATGATATAAACTAAATAACATCATGGCAGTATGAGATATGTGTGTGTCCACTGGGGTAAACAATTATAGCAATTAGCAACTTGCAAATACTTTCTATGAGGTTTGTTTTTTTAAAATAAGGTTGGTATGTTGACAATATTGGGTCTTCTGATGCACACACATAGCACATCTCTCCATTTATTTATTTATTCTTTGATTTCACTCATCAGGGTTTTGTAATTTTCCTCATGTAAATCTTACACATATTTTGTTAGATTTATACCTAAGTATTAAAAAAATTTTTTGGTGCTAATGTAAAATGTGTTATGTTTTTAATTTCAAATTCCACTTGTTCATTGCTGGTATATAGGAAAGTAATTGACTTTTGTATATTAATCTTTTTTTTTTTTTTGCGGTACACAGGCCCCTCACTGCTGCGGCCTCTCCCGCTGCGGAGCACAGTCTCCGGACGCACAGGCCCAGCGGCCATGGCCCACGGGCCCAGCCGCTCCGCGGCACGCGGGATCCTCCCGGACCAGGGCACGAACCTGCGCCCCCCGCATCGGCAAGCGGACTCCCAACCACTGCGCCACCAGGGAAGCCCTTGTATATTAATCTTTTATCCTGAAAACTTGCTGTAATAACTTATTAATTCCATGATTTATTTTTTTTTGTTTTTTATTGATTTATTGAGATTTTTCAACATAGAGATCATGTCATCTGTGAACAAAGTAAGTTTCATGTCTTCCTTCCCAATCTGTATACCTTTTATTTCCTTTCCTTTTCTTGTGGCATTAGCTAGAACTTTCGATGTCAAACAAGCTCTTCAGTCCTGTCATACTCTAATTTACAGGGTTACAAACTGCTTGAAGTCCACAGGATATCATACTGGTGCGTTACATTGATGATATCCTGTTGCACAAACTTGGTGAGAAGTACATAGCAACTACTTTAGAAACCTTGGTAAGATAAATGAGTGCCAGAGATAGGCCAGAATTATGGCTTTCTGACTTATTTTTAAATTAATTTCAAATTATCTGTAGTTGCAACTTAATGATTTGTTTCCAATAGCCCTGTGTAGGAACTAGCAGATAATAACTGTCAAATGAATGCAATGATCTCTATAACACTGTCTCTATTCCCTTGGCTTGAATTACCTTCCCATTGAACTAACTTAACTCACAGGAAGTCTCACAGGAAAACCCAAAAATTCTGAGCCATTTGGATCCAGATAATTTTCTGTGCATATAAAATCATTTTTTTAAAAGAATGTAACAATAGTATATTTATTTTTAGCTCCAAACTGAGATTTTGAGAAAAGTTAGAAATATCTCTAGCTTAAGCCTTTATTTTTTTATTTCTTTTTTTATTTCTTTTTTATTTCTGACATTTCATCCATAGCTGTTATTTATTTGACTTTGACTGAAAAGTTGATAAAGATTTCAATCTCAGGTTATAGTAGATCGATATTTTAAAGTTGAAAAATGTACCATCACATACTGCAAGGTACAGCCATAATGTAATAAGGCTGTTACTTTAACAAACTATCCAAATATTATACATTCATTGGAGTTGTGACCTTTTCAAGCTCTTCACCTTCAGAAAGTGTCTTTAACTGCAGTGTTGTTGTTCTTTAACACTCTAAAATCATTCCATTCTTCACTGATATAATCCTTTAAATTATGGGACCACCTGCTTTTATAATACAATTAAAAAATCACGTTGAACAGTTACAGTGCACCAAATTCCTTCCTAAATGCTAAGAAAACAAGGTCAATAATATATATTTAAGCATTTGCTTAGTACCAGTAACTTTACTAGGTGCTCATCTATCTATTCAAAATGTAAAAATCCTTGAGCAAAGAGCTACCCAACAGTAGCTGTTATTTCTTAGTATGTCTGGCAGGACCTAGCCTCATCTCTTGGATACAGTAACTAAACGATCTTATCAGTTTGAAACTAGCAACACTAAGATAACAAAAGAGGTGAGATTTCCTTATAAGTAGTGAGCGGATACTTTTAGAAAACACTTAAGTGCTATTTTATAAAGAAATAATTCCTTGTGACAATGTTCCTCATAGCTGAGTTTCTTTTAGCCATGTTTTTGCCAGGCCTTTGATAAAGCTACTAGTATTGAAGCTTTGGATAAACAATTTACTATTGCCAATAAGCCTTTTAAATTGGCATCTTCTTGAACTCCATTAAAAAGATACATGCAAGAAAATACATTTTTATGGCACTATTAATTTTATATAATCATCCCAAAGGATAGTCCTGGACATTGACATTGATGGCCAAAACATAAAAGGTGGATTATAACTTTAGTTAAATTCTAATACCTTAGTTTCAATGTTTCCTTTCCCTCATATTTATTTAGTGGCTTGAGCACTGACTTTCCAGTAATGTTCCTTATTCATACACCAGCAAAATAAAATCATCTCCTATGAGATTTCAGATATATTAAATGGTTGTAACCAATGATCCATGAAAAAGTAAAGGCAAAATATAATATCACGTAAAAATAACATCACAGAATCATTTATATTTTTAGCTATAGGTACTTAGTTTTTACTGATTACAAATAAAACTACTAACTTTAAATAGTGTTGAATTTTTTTGATGTATGAACAGTTTTCATTACTTTAGAGTAAATATCCAGGAGTAGTAATGCTGAATTATATAATAAAAGTATGTTTAGTTTCATAAGAAACTGCCCCAATTTTTTCTAGAGTGGCTATATAGTCAAAAAGTTTCTTTCTTTTGGGACTACCCCATTTTTAGTCCTCTGGCCAGAGAGACTGGGCTTTTCTTGGGGCTGCTTTGTTTTGTTTTAGTCTATGCTCATTGACATTTCTGAATTGCAAGTTACTTTATTACCCAGGCCAGGACAAATATATCCTTCCTGAGGTGGTCTTCACTGAGGCATCCCTATCCAGTTCACCTTCTCCTTTTCCCCTATTAGAGTCTTCTGAGAGTTGAGTTATACGTTGTGTTCAGATGAAGTTTTAGTTGTAATTAGTGGAAGAGATCTGGTGGAATGTGCTTACTCCATCTTGACTAGAGCTAAAATCATCAGCTAAGACCATTTATATTTAATTACCATGCATCATGAGAAAATTCATGTATTTTAGAAAGTCAATCCTGTCATGTTGAAGCAAATTGGTTTTAGCTACTCTATACCTCAGTTTCCTCCACGTGAACATATGTGTCCCAACATCTCACATTATAGGAAGATTCTACATTACCAGCTCTGAGCACTACACGAGTGTATCAAGGGCAGAGGAGAATTCACTTTAAGAATGAAAACAAACTTCCACATGGCTGTCTTTTTTCAGCTCTATGCAAATTCACAATTTAAAATTCCATTTAATTGAACTGAGAAAGTGCCAGCCTCTCCACCCACATGCCCAAAAGCCATTCTGCTCACACTTTCTTGTTTGGAGCACTATACTTTTATCCCCTGCTTTGAAGGAACTCACAGGACATCTGTCAAATAACCCCACAGAAGCTTTACACCAGGGTGTTGAAAATATTCTTTAAAAAAAATCTGTTCCAAAGCCACGTTTTAAAATTAGCATCAGTAACTCACAATGGGTTGCTATTAATATCTATTAGTAGAGTTTAATTTGTCAAATTTTCATATTGCTCCTAATGACTATATATTATTTAGAAACTAGTAATTCATGCATAATGGATGTACAGTACACTGACCTCTTTTATAACTATAAGTTATCTGCTGTTTTTTAATAAGGTAATTATTTGATACAATTACTAATATGTGAATATATATAATATATAATATACACACTGCTATTTACTATACTTATTACTTGAGAAATGAAAAAAAGACATTTGCTTGGGATTCTTATAAGACGTTAGTATCATCTAAAGAAAAAATATACCTAAATAAAATGTAATGTTTTATCTAGATAAAATACAAACAAATTGAAATCATCTCATACATTTAAACGTGTGCTTGCTTTTGTCTTTATTTTACCGGAGTCATACATCATTATTCAAATGTTAAAGCAACATGAAGGATAAGAGATGGTTTGGCTTTTCAAGAGCTGAGAAAAATATACTTCTTTGGGAACAATAGAGAATAGCATTGGTTGAGGATATACTAGTTGGTTATATGATATTCCTTTCCTAGTGCTTATTCCAATGCAATATTATAGCTTTTAGGAGTAAAAGAAGATATGAAAGATCCCATGAAACCCATGCTGTAAATCCCATGCTCTAAATATGTCAATTTACTAATATGCAGTTATATGTTTGCTTGTTTGAAGCCATAGTAAAGCCAACTTGTATTTGAGGTTAAACTCTATAGAAGATCATGTTTTCATTTTTATTTTATATGACAATTATGTAATATGGCAAATTTCTTCTCCAGTTAGTTTCATACAAAATAGCAAAGCAGAAGAGTGAAGATTTGGTCCAGTATAAAAGGAATATCTGTGATGTCCCAACTGATTTCAATGGATATTTAGCAAGAAAATCTCTGTATATGACTTTGAAAGTTTTTTCTCTCTTTGAAAGGACAGCTATTAATACTATGCAGCTAGAAGCAGAGACTTTAGAAGCTCATCCATCACTTTGACATTTTTCTTTGTGAAATAAAAGAGTATTGCATGCACGCACACACATACATATATTTAAACACAAACTGTAGGTAAATTTTCACTCATGAAAACAATAATGTATGGTAAATGATCCACTTTCTAATTAGCAAACCACACAATTAACAACTACCTTTCATCTGTATGGTAAAATGTGACTTACATCAGTATTAGCTAAAGCCTAACCATTATGATCTTGAGTCAATGATAGAGCAAATCATCCTATGGATAAGTACAAATAAAACAATAATTATGCAGTAGTGATAAAGCTGATTACTATTATTTTTGGTTCTCTGCCTTCTTGGTACTTGAAAGTATTGTACTTTCAAAGATGCCTGATTCTTGTAGTTAAGTATGGTCATATGCCTTGTTTTGACTAATGGGATTAAAGTGAAAGTGGCACGTGTTGCTTCTACGTGAAAGCATTTAATTGCTGGTGCTAGACTTTTCTTCCTTTACCTCTGCAACCTTGAAAGCATATGTTAATATGGGGGGCAATACTAAATGACCACATAGACAGCTGACTTAGCAAGTCACTTAAGCTTGTAAAGGACTTTGTGTGAGGCAAAAATAAGCCTTTATTATGTTTACATCACTGAGCTTTTTGAAGTTTCTTGTTACTAAAACACAACCTATCCTATCCTGAAGAAGCCCACTGGTACTGTGGAAATAAGAGGAGTAACATTTATTGAGTGAGCCTAGGACTGTGTAAGAAGCTTTCGAAAGATTAGTCAATTACATATAGGGTTGCTATTATTATTCCTGTTTTACAAATGAATTCTCAATACAACTTTATCACATGCCATTAATTGCTGTGGCACAGTCCTCAACTCCATTTATGATGAGTTTCATTGATGGAGTAGATGGTACAGTTTCATACTTTGCAATAAAAATCAATTTCCTACATAATCAAGGACCATCCTTGTTCCCTGTGAGTCTCTATCAGTCTGCTCTAAATGTGCAAAGGAGTGAGTTATCCTAAGAGAAATGCATAAGAGATGTCTATATCCCACCCTCATATGTTTTGTTTTTATATGGAGTGTAAATGATTCACAAAAATGAACATATCCATGTAAATCACACTTCTTGGATGTGCCCACTAAGTTCACATATTCAACTCATATTTATGGACAGGGCAATATATTAAATTGCTTTGGCACTGAACTCTAGGCTCAGAACAGCTGTTACTAATCCAGACTGTCACTTAACCAGTTTTATGACATCAGTTTTATGATACAGAAGCTTTCTATCTTCTCTATGCTCTGGTTTCTTCACTTAAGAGTGTGACAGTGCATAAGGTTTATGGGAGGATTCAATAAGGTAATCAATATGAAAAGCTTAAAACACAGATTGACATGTAATAGTCAATATATATTAAATATTGTTATATATTATGTGAACAGAAAATAAAAATGGCATAATGTTATAATTATTTTTAAGTACTTATACTATGCTAACACTATACCAGGTACTTTTCCTAAATTATGCCATTACGTTTTCATGATAACTCTGAGGGTTCACTGCTCTTAAACTCATTTCATAGATGAAGCAACTCACATTTCGAGATGTAAATAAGGATTTTAACCCTGCTTTAGTTGGCTTGTTCTCATCTCAGAGTCTACGTTTTACACTATAGCAATCTCAAGACTGGTAACCATGATGCATAAAAGACTAATGAGATATAGGCCCAAGGTCTCAAGCATACTAATCTGGATATTGTTAAGACAAGAAGGAAGAATACTACAATGCATGATGTGTTATAAGATACGTACAAGTGAAGCACTGTGAGTTTTGAGGAATGAGCTTGCTTCCAACGGAAGCAGATGGTTACATGGAGAAGAAATTTGGAATTTTAGCAAGCTTAGAAGGATAGGTAGAATTTTGACAAGTACAAAGGATGCAAGAGCATCCATGTAGAAAGGAGCAACAGGAAAAGGGGTCTTGCAAAAAAGTATAGAGCATATTAAAAATAAAGTTAGGAGACTTGAATGTATGAAAGTATTTTCAAAGTAACTACAATTACAATTATTCTCAGTAAATGATAGTATAATTCCTACTAGCAACTGAATTTATCTATTTCTGTGTAATCCAGAAACTAGTGGCTTGAAATAACAAATGTTTATTATTTCACTTTTTCCGCAGGTCAGGAATTTTAGAGAGGCTTAGTTGGGTGGTTTGGGGTAAGGGTCTCTCAGGAGGTTGCTGTCAAGATGTTGGCTGGTAGTACATTCTTCTGAAAGCTTGACTGGACTAGAGGATATACTTCCAGCTGACTCACTCACTTGTTATCAGGATGCCTCAATCTCTTGCCATGTGGACCTCTGCATTGGGCTGCTTGAGTGTCCTGACCACATGGCAGCTAGCTTCCCCCAGAGTGAGTGATTCAAGACAGAGCAAAATGGAAGTCTCAGTGTTTTCTTACTACCTAACTTTGGAAGTCATATGCTGTCATTTCTTCAAAATTCTGGTTGAGTTTATCGAGATATGAATGCCAAGAAGTGAAGTATCACTGGGGATATTCCCAAAGCTGGCGACCATAGCCATCCTTTATGCTTAAAATAAATTCATGCACCCTACTTCAGAACATACTATCATAAGAAGTCAAGAAACCAAGTCAGGAATCATACTAAAAAAGCTATCTAACAAGGATATCTATTCTCACAAACTCACCCAATAGCATGAAATTAGAAATATCTAAAGTCTTCTCTTTTATACATAGTCTCCTCATATTTCCTATCTCACCAAAATTTTAAGTGCTATAGGTCTTCTGAACCATCGTAAAGTTGTTGTGTGAGATGCTACATCTTAGTCCCTTATAACTTTCTCAAAGCAGATTTATTTATTCCTATTTTTTAAAAATAAATGGCACATCTGAAAGTTAGGAGATCACCATGTTTATTGGGTACCAAATTAAACATGAAGGATTGTCAGAGTATTCATCTAGAATCAATTTATCAAGACCACTGCTTGAAAGAAAGGAAGAAAAGACAGTGCTGACTCTTGGAACTACCATGTTCCAAGAACTTACTCATTAAAATAGCCCAGGTAACGAAGATGGGCAAAAGTTAAACCTTATTACCTTCCCACAATCTAAAATTTTTGGAAATAAAGCAATCTAGTAGCTGTCACTTTATAGAATATTTCCTATCATTGCCAGTCTTAGCTATGTTCTCAAGCCATAGGTATTTCCTACTGTTTTATCTGGCCCCTTGCTTTTATTGGTCCCAAGTTCAATCAAATGAACTGCTGAAAGTGAAACTCTTGAACTAGCTCATGTGCTGAACAATGAACTCAAAACAAGCTTAGGGCAGCAAACGGGATTTTAATTGCTCACTTCTATTTCTCCAGTGCCTTTTTCTCTAGGTGATTGTGTGACAAGAGGCCTCACTGAATTCAGAATTTGTAGGACAAAATACCTAAGCACAATGGTAACCATCCATGCCCTTGATCTTGCTAGCATGTCTTTCCTTAGTCCAGGTAATGCTACTTGACACAGTCTCCTAGAGGTATTAATAGATTATAGACTGCCTTACTTCAGAGGGCTCTTGAAAGGGCAGAGGGGAAAAATAATCACATTATCTTTGCCATTATTAAGCACTTACTGAATGCCACCATTGGGCTAGACAGTATATACAAAGTATCCATTTTACACACATTAGGAATTGCATACGCCTTTTACTTTAGAAACATATTAACACCATTGCTCTTTCTGTCACTTTTACTTTCATTTCCTATAGAATCCTTTTGGGACATCTTAGATAGTAAGAACTCATTTGGATTGTTTTTCTAGAATGAACTTTCATCCTCCTTGTCAGCTTATCCCAGCAGGGAAATATGTCTATTCCCAGAAATGATCTCCCTCCTCAGCCATTTCTATATTGTCAGAGGGTCAAGGACTCAATTCATTCACATACAGTTTAATGGAAAAAGTAAAAAGTGACAGAGGACTACTGTTTGCAGCATTCCCTTGTGTTTGGCCACTAAAGCTGTTAATATTTCAAAGGAACTATCATGGATCCTGCAGTATACCAGATACTTTTGCATAAAGTACGTATTTTAAATACACAGTGCCTAGTAAGGTAGGAAAATGTCCCATGTTGCAGATGTTGAACCTGAGATGCACAGAAATTTATAAACTTTCCCAAGGCTATATCAATAGTAAATAGTGGAGGCTGATTTGAACCTCACACTGTCTAGCATAAAATACAGGCCATTTTCAGTTTACCAACATTGAGAGAAATATAGAAAAAAGAAAATTCAACAGCTGATTAAAAAGTTTTCTACCCATAATTCTGGTATTAATTACCATGAATAACTAATGTGTGGATAAGATTCTGAGTTTGTAAGCACTAAAATTGGGAGTGTTTACTTCTTTAAGGTATTGTCACTTTAGGTAACTACCCAAACATTCTAACACATGGGAAGGAAAAATGATTGTGGGTTCTCTTTCATTGTGATTGGCTTCACTATTAGAGGCTATAGTGCTTGTTACTTCAGAATTCTAAACACACATACAAAAAGCCTAATCACTTTTGAAGCTTCTATAATTTTTAAACTATAAAATAACACATTCAATTATTTTTGACTTTTTTGTTTAAAAGTTTCTAATTTAAAAGACAAAAATAGGGCTTCCCTGGTGGCGCAGTGGTTGAGAGTCCGCCTGCCGATGCAGGGGACACGGGTTCGTGCCCCGATCCCGGAAGATCCCACATGCCGCGGAGCGGCTGGGCCCGCGAGCCATGGCCGCGGAGCCTGTGTGTCCGGAGCCTGTGCTCCGCAACGGGAGAGGCCACAGCAGTGAGAGGCCCGCGTACAGCAAAAAAAAAAAAAAAAAAAAAAAAAAAGACAAAAATAATCATTCCATCATGATAATCATGCTTGCCTTTACATGTTCACTTATAATAATTCTCCCAACATTTTTACAGAGTCAGAATTATAGTATGCATATATTTTTCTTTCTGTTATATTTAATACTATACTATATCATAAATATATTTCATACAGTTACTAGTTTTTAGAATAATTTACCTATGTCGCTCAAAACATATAACTGAACAGCTTACTAAAATTGATTTTACCATTATTTATTTTACATTTAAATGTTTTTTTTTTTTTTTTTTTTTTTTTCCGTACGCGGGCCTCTCACTGTTGTGGCCTCTCCCGTTGCGGAGCACAGGCTCCGGATGCGCAGGCTCAGCGGCCATGGCTCACGGGCCCAGCCGCTCCACGGCATATGGGATCCTCCCAGACCGGGGCACGAACCCGTATCCCCTGCATCGGCAGGCGGACTCTCAACCACTGCGCCACCAGGGAGGCCCTAAATGTTTGTATTTTACAAACAGTATAAATACTGTTGAAATGAGTATCTACTGGCATATAAGATTTTTCTTTCTTTTAAATTGTTTCCTTAGGATACACTTCTAGGACTAGATAAGGGCTAAGAATATATGATATACATGAACATATTTAATGTTGTGTATTTCTGTTTTTAATATGCTCAAAGCAAAACATTTTAAAAGAACCCTGAAAAACACCACCAAGGAAAAAATTAAATTAGCCATGATAGTATATATATACACACACATACACTAAGCTATATAAATATATCTTAGTGTCTTAGAAATAATAAATATTTTACAGTAACATTAAATATTAACCTTTCTCACATTTTAATTAACAACTAGAATAGTCCAAGATATGGATGTATAATCAATTCTCTACTGTGGGATATTTAAGACACTAAAACTTTTTGAAAATTGTAAATGTATAATGAATACATACAGACATACATGTTCACCACTTATAATTCTAAAAGGATACAGAACTGAAAAGGGGCAAATGCTTAGAAATAAAATTGTTTCTTTAAAATGTATACCTATTTTTAATATATATAAAAGTCTGCATCTTTGATGACCTCATGTTATTTACTCTTGATGCAAGGCTTTTGTTTATAATCTTTCTCTGATATTAAAATTACCAATCTTGTTTTCCTTTATCCAATATATTTTGCCCACACTTTAAAAAAATTCTTAAAAAACCTTAATTTTAAGTAACTTTCCTGTAATTAGCACAGTTGGATTTTATTCCTGACTCAATTTGATATTCTTAGTCTTTTAGAAGAACAAACTCATTTTTGTATTGTTACATTGAATACACTAGTTTTATTTTTATCATCCTATTTTGCAGGTTATCTTATTTTATATTTTTACACTTTTTTTGCTTCACCTTTTTCCCGTGCTTTCTATGTTGTGGAACAAAAACTCTGGCTTCTTGTTCTTAAGCTAGTCATTTGAAAGGCCTGCAACCTGCTTTAAATTCTAGTAATAAAGGCCTGTAGATTTAAAGAAAATCATTAGACCAAAATTCTTCTATTTTCATTAACATAAATGGTAAGTAAGCTCCTTTCAATTCTGGTCTATGTAAAGTTAGGCAATCAAACCACTTTTACTTACTATTTAACCCTGACCTTACAGTTTTTATTGATATATCTCATAGTTTCATCTTCAGTTTTATTGTTAAATAATTTTTTAATTATATATATTAATTTCCAGAAATTACTGTTGACATTTGTATTGTTTTGGTCATATGTATAAGTTATTCAGATTTTATTTCATATTTAGATGGTTACTTCTATTTCTTTCATAATTTTTCCATCTTTCATATAATTCTTCATTTGCCTTTTTATTTGTACTCACTTTTCACTTGAATGAAGTATATTTTTAATTACCTAGGATATGTTCTGTGCATATCTGGGGATCAAATGTGAATAATCTACTTTTATAAGTAAAATATTTAGAAATTACCATCTTTGTTTTGTTCAAATTCTATAAAGGTTGCTCCATTATTTTTTGCTAGACACAAAGTTGTCTTCTTTTTTAAAAATTGTTATTCCATTTTCCTCTGGATGTTCAAGGAATTTTTAATTCATTCCTTAAATTCAAATATATCACTAGGTTGTGCCATGGTATTTATCACTTGTTCACCTCTTCTCAGTTCACCAGGAACCTATTTTACATGCAGCTCTATAATTCCATAAGTCAGAAAAGTTTTCTTCCATTATAACTAACCATGGATTCATGTCCATTTGTTCTAGTGACTTCGTTAGGAATAACATTAGATGTATTTGTTTTTTTCTTGGCTGTTGTCAGGTTTTATTCTCTCTGACATTTAGTTTTTGTTTGTCTTTCCCTTTTATGTTTTGGAATAACTTCTTGCTTGGCCTCTACTCTCTGATTCAGTTTTCTTCAATGCAGATTCTTGATTTTGAGTAATGTCATCCTAATTCTACTATGGCTACATAAATTTCTCTAGGTTCTTTCTTAAATTCTTTCTGATGATCCTTTTTAGTTTCATTCTATAATCTTACTCTGTCTTTTATCTCTCAATGTTTTCTTTAATTTAATTAAGTAAACTAAGGAGATAATACTATCTGAAAAACATGATTTATATATAACATATCCTACTTAAAAGTTTGTTTTCCCTTATATTTTGAGTGCTATATTTACTTACATCTTTTATATTGTACTTTCTACATAGATTCCATTATTTTATATTCTAATCATTCATTCTAAAGTGAGATGACTATCTCTTGATATTTAACTTGCACAAAACAAGGAGTAAATACTTTTGTGGATCCTGACAGTCTGATCAACTATGTGGTAGTAGAATTCTCATCTCAAATCTAAAGTTCTGTGGCCAGATGATATGCTTTCATGTTACTTTCAAATAACCCAGCAGCACAAAAGAGAAGGGAAACATATAGATTGCAGATATTCTTTTGAATACTATCCAAATTCTACACCAGGCCAATTTCTGCAACCAATTTTTTATCCTGACCTTCATTCAAGTGGTTAGATCCAGATTCTTTAATTATTATTTCAGTGATGGATTAGAAAAGCCCATCTCATGTCAAGAATTGGCTTCAGAATCTTCAAGATGGTGGGGGAGTAAGACGTGGAGCTCACCTTCACCCACAGATACATCAAAAATACATCTACAGGGCTTCCCTGGTGGCGCAGTGGTTGACAGTCCTCCTGCCAATGCAGGGAACGCGGGTTCGTGCCCTGGCCTGGGAAGATCCCACGTGTCGTGGAGCGGCTGGGCCCGTGAGCCATGGTTGCTGAGCCTGCATGTCCACAGCCTGTGCTCCGCAACAGGAGAGGCCACAAAAGTGTGAGGCCCGCGTACTGCAAAAAAAAAAAAAAAAAAAAAAATCTTCCAACAAACAAACATCCAGGACCAGATAGCTTCACAGGTGAATTCTATCAACCATTTAGAGAAGAGCTAACACCCATCCTTCTCAAACTCTTCCAAAAATTGCAGAGGAAGGAACACTCCCAAACTCATTCTGTGAGGCCACCATCACCCTGATACCAAAACAAGAAAAAGATACTACAAAAAAAGAAAATTACAGACCAATATCACTCATGAATATAGATGCAAAAATCCTCAACAAAATACTAGCGAACAGAATCCAACAACACATTAAAAGGATCATACACCATGATCAAGTGGGATTTATCCCAGGGATGCAAGGATTCTTCAATATACACAAATCAATCAATCTGATACACAATATTAACAAATTGAAGAATAAAAACCATATGATCTCAATAGACGCCCAAAAAGCTTTTGACAAAATTCAACAGCCATTTATGATAAAAACTCTCCAGAAAGTGGGCATAGAGGGAACCTATCTCAACATAATAAAGGCCATATATGACAAACCCACAGCAAACATCATTCTCAATGGTGAAAAACTGAAAGCATTTCCTCTAGGATCAGGAAGGAGACAAGGATGTCCACTCTCACCACTATTATTCAACATAGTTTTGGAAGTCCCAGCCACGGCAATCAGGGAATAAAAAGAAATAAAAGGAATACAAATTGGAAAAGAAGAAGTAAAACTGTCACTCTTTGCAGATAACATGATACTATACATAGAGAATCCTAAAAATGCCACCAGAAAACTACTAGAGGTAATCAATGAATTTGGAAAATTTGCAGGATACAAAATTAATGCACAGAAATCTCTTGCATTCCTATACACTAATGATGAAAAATCTAAAAGAGAAATTATGGAAACACTCCTATTTACCACTGCAACAAAAAGAATAAAATACCTAGGAATAAACCTACCTAGGGAGACAAAAGACCTGTATGCAGAAAACTATAAGACACTGCTGAAAGAAATTAAAGATGATACCAACAGATGGAGAGATATCCCATGTTCTTGGATTGGAAGAATCAATATTGTGAAAATGACTATACTACCCAAAGCAATCTACAGATTCAATGCAATCCCTATCAAATTACCAATGGCATTTTTTTTACGGAACTAGAACAAATCATCTTAAAATTTGTATGGAGACACAAAAGACTCTGAATAGCCAAAGCAGTCTTGAGGGAAGAAAATGGAGCTGGAGGAATCAGACTCCCCGACTTCAGACTATACTACAAAGCTACAGTAATCAAGATAATATGGTACTGGCACAAAAACAGAAATATAAATCAATGGAACAGGATAGAAAGCCCAGACATAAACCCACGCACATATGGTCACCTTATCTCTGATAAAGGAGGCAAGAATATACAATGGAGAAAAGACAGCCTCTTCAATAAGTGGTGCTGGGAAAACTAGTCAGCTACATGTAAAAGAAAGAAGTTAGAACACTCCCTAACACCATACACAAAAATAAACTCAAAGTGGATTAAAGACCTAAATGTAAGACCAGACACTACAAAACTCTTAGAGGAAAACATAGGAAGAACACTGTGACATAAATCACAGCAAGATCTTTTTTGATCCACCTCCTAGAGTAATGGAAATAAAAACAAAAATAAAGAAGTGGGACGTAATGAAACTTCAAAGCTTTTGCACAACAAAGGAAACCATAAACAAGACGAAAGGACAACCCTCAGAATGGAAGAAAATATTTGCAAACTAATCAACGGACAAAGGATTAATCTCCAAAATATACAAACAGCTCATGCAGCTCAATATCAAAAAACCAAACCACCCAATCCAAAAATGGGCAGAAGACCTAAATAGCCATTTCTCCAAAGAAGACATACAGCTGGCCAAGAGGCACATGAAAAGATGTTCAACATCACTAATTATTAGAGCAATGCAAACCAAAACTAAAATGAGGTATCACCTCACACTGGTCAGAATGGGCATCATCAAAAAATCTACATATATATATATATACACTACCAAACATAAAATAGATAGCTAGTGGGAAGCAGCCGCATAGCACAGGGAGATCAGCTTGGTGCTTTGTGACCACCTAGAGGAGTGGGGTAGGGAGGATGGGAGGGAGGCAGACGCAAGAGGGAAGAGATATGGGAACAGATGTATATGTATAACTGATTCACTTTGTTATAAAGCAGAAGCTGACACACCATTGTAAAGCAATTATACTCCAATAAAGATGCTAAAAAAAAAAAGAACAAGGAAAAAAACTTCTTTATGATTACATTTCAGATTTTCTTCATCGTAATTTGTGCTTGATACTTAATCCACAATGCTTGGAATAACTGTTTTTAATTTTTCCCTCTGTTAAGAGTGTTAAGATGTTGTAACCCTTTAAAAAAATTTTTTTTATTGGGGTACAGTTATTTTACAATATTGTATTCACTTCTACCATACAGCAAAGTGAAGTAGAATCACTGTAACCCTTTTATCTAACCCAATAATTTTTTTGTAATGTGAAAAAAGAAAAAAAAAGTAAATAAAATTACAACTATGTACTATACAGAAAAAAATCTACAAAAAATAAATGCTGGAGAGGGTGTGGAGAAAGGGGAACCCTCTTGCACTGTAGTAGGAATGTAAATTGATACAGCCACTGTGGAGAACAGTATGGAGGTTCCTTAAAAAACTAAAAATAGAATTACCATATGACCCAGCAATTCCACTATTGGGCATATACCCAGAGAAAGCATAAGTCAAAAAGACACATGCACCCCAATATTCATTGCAGCACTATTTACAATATAGGTCATGGAAGGAACCTAAATGTCCATTAACAGAGGAATGGATAAAGAAGGTGTGGTACATATATACAATGGAATATTACTCAGCCATAAAAAGGAACAAAAGTGGGTCATTTGTAGAGATGTGAATGGACCTAGAGACTGTCATACAGAGTGAAGTAAGTCAAAAACAAACATCGTATATTAACACATATATGTGGAATCTTGAAAAATGGTACAAATGAACCTGTTTGCAAGGCAGAAATAGAGACACAGACGTAGAGAACAAATGTATGGACACCAAGGGGGGAAAGGGGATGGGGGATGAATTGGGAGACTGGGATTGACATATATCCACTAATACATATAATACAGATAACTAATGGGAACCTACTGTATAACACAGGGAGCTCTACTTAATTCTCTGTGGCAACCTAAATGCGAAGGAAATTGAAAAAAGTGGGGATATATGTATACATATAGCTGATACACATTGCTGTACAGCAGAAAGTAACACAACATTGCAAAGCAACTATACCCCAATTAAAAAAAAAAGAATTGGCTTCATAAAATTCTTGGAAATATGCCCTACAGTCAAAACAAAGCAATCACTGACTCTATGTTCATTTTGGTTATGTTTGCACTTAGAATTACACCTGCAACTATCTTTAAGAGTGGGAGCAAATGATCTCAAACTAGAGAGGTCAATGTTTATAAAAATTTCCTCTTAATTTTTCTATTATTTTTCACTTCAATTATTTCTGAGGAAAGTGGAGATGGAGTTCCTTTATTTACGTGGCCATCTTTCAATAATGAGAGTTGTGTTGA
Organism: Mesoplodon mirus; assembly: GCF_964341445.2. Lineage (NCBI taxonomy): Eukaryota > Metazoa > Chordata > Mammalia > Artiodactyla > Ziphiidae > Mesoplodon > Mesoplodon mirus. The sequence continues at coordinate 64,718 of NW_028294703.1, forward strand.
TTAGGTGAGCATAACATAAAAGAAATATCAGCTATTATTGATGACCCCAATTAAGCAGACTTAATTTTAAGACATAAAATACACAGGCAAAGCTATACCTGAGGGAAGAAAACACAAAACCAACAAACAAGTGAAGGGAAAGAAACCCAGCATTTTATAAGGGTGTTTGCCTACTCTGAGAAACAGAATCTGACAGCAATAAGCAGATAAGCTTCAGCGCATCTCTATAAAAATTACTAGGCAAAGTTCTTCAGAAAGAAAAACTAGTAAACCTTTTGACAATCTCGAAGCTGAAATTTATAAAATTATAATGATAGACAGTAGGGTTCTCATGTATATTTTCAATTCTTGCTGGTATCTGAACCAACCTTGTTTGATTAAGGCTAAATCAAACAAACCCACATAGCATACACACCTTGTAAAATATTCATGTGCAGTAATTCCAGTGAATTCAATTGTAGTAACGGAGGATTTACCTCCATTCCATTTCCAAGCCACTAACACTTTATTTCTGTTAACAAGTATATTGCCCTTTCAAAGCAATAAGTAAACTGCTGGTCAACTATTTTGTTCCAGGTTATGGGAATGACCATGTCAGAAAAGAATCTCTTCCTTAGCCCCACTCCGAATCCTTTCTGTGTTCTAGGAAATTGATTTTCTCAATTGTGTTCTGCATGAGAACTGAGGGCTATATTTGGCAAGATGATTAATTTGTTGTTTTCTAGAGCAAAACAGATCTTCCCTTAGTTCTACTTTTACATCAATTCCCCCTACCTGCACACACAAAGATAACTAAGCATACACTGAATGACTGCAAACCTATATACTGGCTGAATGTGATTACTAATCCCATTTAGTAAAGAGCTGAATTTTAAATCATGATGTTTCACATATCCTACTTTTCTAAGAATTACCCCTATTTCTTCCTAGAACTTGCCTGGATATGACTGGACTAGAAAAATAACCTCTTCTTTCTACCCCTATGCTTCCCTTAATATGCAAAGTGGTGTCTGGAAAGAAAACGGGTTTGAAGCACAGCTCAAAGCCATTTACTAAACTCTATAAATTTTGGAAAGTACTTAATCTTGTCAAGTCTCAATGTCCTTACCTATATGATAACAAAAAGATATCTAATTTATAGGGTTTTGTGATAATTAGTTGGGATAACCTATGTAAAAACGTTTAGCACAATTTCTGAAACTTATTCTGCGTTCAGTAAATTTAGTTTCTTGAAGAACAAGATGGAAACAAAACTTAAAGTGGGGCTTGAATTAAACTACACACACTTTCATTCTCTTCCATTATATATTACTACAAGATATTGAGTATAGTTCCCTATGTTGTACAGTAGGTCCTTGTTGGTTATCTATTTTATATATAGTAGTATGTATATTTTAGTCCCAAACTCCTAATTTATCCCTTTCCCTCCTCTAAAAAAATATATATACATATATATATAACTGAATCACTTTGCTGTACACATGAAACTAACACAACATTGTAAAATCAACTATATTTCAATAAGTTAATAAAAAAAAACTATGCACACTAGCAATAATGAAATAATACTGAATTTCAAATCCTGAAGATTTATTTTGCCTCTTTGAAGCTGCTACTATTTTTGTTAATTATTAAGTTTGGTTTGAATTATACCTAAACTAACTTTTTTAATATTAAAATTATCATTTGATGATAGAATGTGTGTTAGTATCCAAATCTTTTAGTTTTTTCAATTACTGGTTTATTCATAAATTGGAGATCTATGTTCATTCACTGACAGTTCAGTACATATCAATAATTGATGAGTGAATGAATGCCAATCCCATGTATACTGGATTTGATTATTTTCAAAAGTTAATTTGTGAACTTTTGGTTTTTTCTTGTTGTTTTTTTTTTTTGCGGTACGCGGGCCTCTCACTGTTGGGGCCTCTCCCGCTGCGGAGCACAGGCTCCGGACGCGCAGGCTCAGCGGCCATGGCTCATGGGCCCAACCGCTCCGCGGCATGTGGGATCTTCCCGGACCAGGGCACGAACCCATGTCCCCTGAATCGGCAGGCGGACTCTCAACCACTGCGCCACCTGGGAAGCCCTAATATGTAAACTTTTAATCTTAATCCTAAAATCTTGACTTTTCAGATAGAACTTAGAACTCAGAAATCTACTTTCTTCTAAATAAGCAATTTAGTAAATAAAGGACAACAATATACACTAGTAGCACCTACCACGTTCCAGAAACAATTCTAAGATTAACTCATTTAATCATCACAGTGAATTTATGAGGTAGGTCCTATTATTATCTCAAATTTTTAAGCAATGGCAATGAGATGCTGAGAAATTGCAAGTCATTTGCCCAGCTTTACACAGTAAGTGATGGAGTTAGGATAGCACCCCTCTCTCACCTGAACATCCATCCAAATTTTTGAAGAGTAAGTTTGCTTTTGAATAATTTTAGAAGACCAAATTTGCTGTTTAGGATAGGAGGGCCCTGACTCATTCTAATTCCTGAATTATGGAAAGGACTGGAGACTAATACACAACCTCAGATGAAAGCTTGATGCAAAAGAATAATCAACTTTGTTCTCCAGCACTTATTTAAAATCCCACTGCTGCCACTGAGAGATGGTAAAGCACAAGGTTAGTGTATATATGCTGTCTCTAGCTGGAATACATCAAGAACTTTCCCTGATTACATAAATAAATGTAGTAATTGAGCCCATGTCTCATGTGGAAACTCATGTTCCTAGCAATTATTCTCCCTTAGGAAGATAAGTTTATTTATCAATGTCTACTTGCTACATGGTTCAAATAAATCTTTTTCTAAGTGAAGCATCTGACTTGCGGTCCATGACTATCTGGAAAACATGACCATTCAACCCAATCTAAGATTTACACCTTAGCTCAAAACATGCTCAAGTGCAATATGTAGCCTGAAGTCCTGGCTGACAAAATGTTGATCTTTTATTTGACATTAAAATCAATTACTGGGAAAAGGGGGAGCAACAGCCCCATTAGAGAAATTGCTGCTGACTTTATATTCTGTCACATCAAAGTGAACTGGATATTAATATTCTCATATTTTATTGTTAAAACATTTTAATTTCTTTTAAGTGTGCATTTCAGGTTGTGAGTCGCTGATGAGAACCCAGCTCAGTAGTTCCAATTTGCATATGAAAGCTACAATATTGTGACATCTACCTGTCAGCAGGTACTTTACCCTCTTGAAGGCATTCACCTGTGTAAAGTTCTTCTTTAATGTTGGGATCTAACTGAAGAATTAAGAAAATATACAATATATAAATAATATGCCTAATGCTTATTTAAAATTTCTCCTAGTTTTCTGATTTTCTGATTATAAAAAAGAAAAAAAGGATATTTTTACTTTCTGGGATGACTAAAGAAAGCATTCAAGTTTGTTGGGTCGAAATTTGTAGATAACCACTGGACCTTCCCATATGGGGTATAGTTAAATACTCTCTGAGCCTGTTTTATTCTCTTCTTTTTATTTCAAGAAAAAAGAATCTCTAGCCAAAAGCAGATTCTGTGCCCTAACAGAGACTGTGTTGGGTATAGTGGGCTGAACGAAATTAAAATGAACCTGAAGTTTCATTAAAATCTATCTTTCTGTGCCCCCATCTCTAAATTCTTCAAGTTAAAGGGTTACAGAGAAAAAAATCATAGTAGCCTAAAATTTAAGAGAATTGATTAAAAGTTTCCAAAGTTTATTCAAGGGACTAAACTGAAGAAAACCAACTTCTCTCTGGTTATAATGCTCTCCTTCTTTTACTGAGGGACCCTCTTGACAAACACACATTTGTGAGCCTTAAGCACTCGAAGGATATGTCTGCCTCTGCGTTTCTTTCTTTCCTTTCTGTCTGGCACAGCTACAGGATTTATTCACACTCTGTTTTCCTCCTTCTGACTTCTCCACTAAGAAGAACACAGTGCTTTGGGCCAGTAGGTTTTTGGAGAAATAGACAATCTGACATTCAGACATGTATCCATCCATTTATTCTTTCAACAAACTATTACTGTGGTAATAAAGTGGTAAAATGATAAATATCCGGGTCAGACCTATGTGATTGTAATCACTTATTAGCTATGTAAACACAGGCAAATTACTTAACTAGGTGAATGCCAGCATCTTCAGCTATATAATAAAAACATGTTACAAGGATTAAAGGATATTGCATATGGAAAGCGCCTAGTACAGTGAGAGTCTTTACCACAACATGTGCTCTTCAAATAGTAACTTTAAAAATAAGAGGAAGGGCTTCCCTGGTGGCGCAGTAGTTGAGAGTCCGCCTGCCGATGCAGGGGACGCGGGTTCGTGCCCCAGTCCGGGAAGATCCCACATGCCGCGGAGCGGTTGGGCCCATGAGCCATGGCCGCTGAGCCTGCATGTCTGGAGCCTGTGCTCCGCAACGGGAGAGGCCACAACAGTGAGAGGCCCGCATACCGCAAAAAAAATAATAATAATAATAAAAATAAAATAAGAGGAAGACTTGCAAAACAGAGAAAAATGAATAAGCTTTAGTCAAAGAAATTTAGTTCAATCTGTCTTTGCCATTAGGCATGTGAATTTGGTAAAATAATCTCTCACAGGCTTATCTTTTAAACGACCCTCACCATAATATCTATCTCCAAAAATTACTGTGATGTGTAAGTGAAATAAAGACTGCTAGATCATCTAACACAGTTCCCAGCACAAAGTAAGTATATGTAACAGGGTCTTAATGCATAGAAATGCCCTGATTAGAATTGTATTTTCAAAAGGTGATTCCGAGGGTAGTAAATCAGAAAAGAAGGTTGAGCAGAAGGTGGACCCAAATAAGATGCCATTTGTTTCTTAAATAAATGCTTATTAACCACTTGCTAAATATGCCAGACAGGTGCTGTGGATTCAATAATAAACAGTAGGATCAAAGCTTTGATCACCTCTTGCTCATGGCAATAGAAGGGTTAAAAATAAGGGTGAACTGTTTGTTTGTTCTAACCTGGTGTGATGATGAAAGTGCTTATCAAACTTTTCCGTTGAAATACCTGCAAAGTAAACAATGCATAACCTCAAAGGAATTGCTATGAGGGATAAATCTAATAGGACGTAAAATATCTGGCCCATAGTGGATTTTGTTTTGTTATTACTTTTAATGTCCCTGTTAGAGTCATAAAGTATAGATACAAGGAACCCTGAATCACTTTTTCTCTTACTAGTCTTATTTTCCATCCCTTGCGAATGTATCTCTGGCTCTTCAATTCTTTAACAATACACTCACGCTCTTAATTTTTGCCCTGGGTCCTTCTCTGTTTTGCTATCAGACTGACTTTTTCTGTATGACTTTGAGACCTCCTCACTTTATTCTCAGACCAACAGCTTTAATCGATATCATTGTCATGGTCATTTAAAAATTTTTTTAAGGTGCAAAAGAGTACATAGTAAAAAGTTCCGCTCTGCTCCTATCACTCAGTGTCCATCCCCCTTCAAGGATTGGGATGGGGGAGGGGAGTGTTTCCAATTCCTCCACGGTTTTTTCAGAATATTTTATGCATGTAGGAGTAAACACAGTATAAACTATTTTACTTTCATATCTACATGTAGGATTGTTTCGACTTAGGTCATCACCTTGCTTTCTTCACATAATAATGTATCATGAAGAGTGTCTTCAAACACTTTGTTTTTTACAAATGCATGTTCTATTTTATTCATGAATCATAAACATAACAGTTAAGTTATATTTAGTTACTGCAGTTGGAAAAAATATTTGAAAGTTTTATCTATGGTCGTTTTTGGGTTCTAAGCTGACAGGTGTTAGAGCTGATAGCTCTAAAGGAGAAAACCTCTATCTTCTCCTGAGCACTTCCAACTGGACAAGCAGTTCTGCCGGTTTTGTGTAGCAGCAGTGGAGAAAATCAGGCTAATGTCACCTCCAACATACTTAAAAATTGAGTATGTTAAAAAATACCAATGGAATTGTCTATGCCTTTAGGAAAAGGTATGTTTTTACCCAGAAAACACTAAGCACAAATGAGTGAAAACAGAAAGCTACTGAATTTAACATATATCTGATATTTTTTTAAAGTCAAACTCTTCAGGTATATCTTCTCAATACACAGTGAATGTGTTTTCACTAGTGTATGTTAAGTTTTGTGTTATGTGTTTCTGCTTAAAAGGCCACAATGGAAGCTACAATTATTACTAAAATTACTCTCTATCACACACACAATAAAACCTAACTAGATATTTTCACATGCGCTATTTAAGTTTAAAATACAACATATTTTCTTTTTTTTTTTTACTCTTGTGCATTGTTTTTCAAGGTTAATATTAAGCTAGATATATTAAGACCTATGGAAATCCCCAAGCCCACAAATTCTAAATAATTTTAACACTGCTAAATATAATACCCATTTTATAGCTCCTAATTTTCTAGGTCTCAGAACAGGATAGTTTCTTCATTAATTCTTTGCCTCCAGCTTATCTTCAACCATAATTCTGTTTTACTTAACTATAGTTAAAAGAATCCCTTTAACACTAGGGTAAACTTCATACAAACCAAGTAATTTTCAGTGGGGCTTAATTTTTAAAACAGAAAAAAAGAGATTCAAATGGCTTTTAATGTTAATATTTAACTATTTTAAATTAGAAGTTATTTAAATGAAATTCATTTCTTTTCTGCCAATATTCAAACAAGTAGATGCTTATTGTATCTACACCAAATTGATTAAATGTGGGTGAGGATGGACTATTTCATTTAGTTGAGCCATTACACTGGGGATCATGAATACAGCCACATTAGTGTAATTTCCTAGGTGATTTGGGGAAAAAATGGATTAGTTCTCCTTAATCTCCTCACCATCAATAGCCCTTACCACCTCCATTCAGTAACCAAACATATGTGTACATGAACACATGAACACACACATACACACACACACACACACACACACACACACAGAAAAGGGCAGATTTAATGGCCCTTTTCTCCATCTTGTAAACATTCTGTTTCAGTATACCCATGGAAGGATGTGATATGGAAAAGTAAATTAAGATTATTTGAGTAGTAGACAAAAACCCAGAGATTCACCTGAAATAAAAACAAAACAGAAACAGTAGCAAGGTTGATGTATTCTGCATTTATAAAGGAAGAATCTCAAGGACTTCATCATTTTTTCAGGAGAAACAGGCTGTGAGATTCTTTTACTTAGTTTTCCAAATGTAGAGATTAACTCCATCAACCTTGAGCAGATAGCTTTGGAGGACAGAGAGCAGACTAAACCCAGGATTTGAAGATGGGATTTCAAACTGGTGCAAGAGCTTTCCTGAGCAGCTAGGTTTGAGATTTCTAACCTCCACAACAACTAATATATCAAAGTCTTAAAAAAAAAAAATCCCATTAACATATTTGCCTTTAAGTAAGATTTCACTTGAATAAAGTCTAGTGAGCTTGAAAATCACCAGACTAGATAAAGGCTCCTTTAATCGTGGATCTAAATGTTCTCTAGTTCTCTAATCAGCCAAACTCATAGTTATGTACAAAGCAACATTTTGATCTACAAGTTGGAAAAGAGTGAACTGAGTAAAGCTGAGTCCAAGGAACTTGGGGACACTAGCTAAATGAGTCCAAGGAACTTGGGAACACTAGCCAAATGAGTCCAAGGAACTTGGGAACAATAGCCAAATTCGTGACATCATTTGTTCTCTCCCTCACTTTGTTAACGTATTGGGTTTACAAAGTATGAATTTTTATAAAATGTAGATCAAATTCCTCTTTAAAATTCTTTGGAAACTACTGGTTACTCTTTGGTAAAGTTTATACTCCATGGCTTACCAAAAAGACATTTTGTGACCTGTGTCCTGAGGCCTGTCCCTCTAACCTTTGATTAATCAAGAAAGTTTTACTTTGCCTCAGTTAAGGTTTTGTTGCTTTCAGAAAACATTCTCTGACCCTCTTCTCCACAGGCTGGATTAGGTGTCTCTCAAAGTGGTGTTCATAAAACCTGAATTTACCTGGCAAAGTGCTTATCCTTCTGAGTTGTGATTTTGTTAAAACTGTCTTTCTCTACCACTATGCTGGAACTCTTCAAGAAGACAGACTATGACTTTTACCTCTTTCATAACACAGAAACATAGTAGGTGATCATTAAATGTTCCTGGTTCAAACGAATGAAGAAATAGTTAAGGGGACTTCCCTGGTAGCACAGTGGTTAAGAATCCGCCTGCCAATGCAGGGGACACAGGTTCGAGCCTTGGTCCAGGAAGATCCCACATGCCGCGGAGCAACTAAGCCCATGCACCACAACTACTGAGCCTTCGTTCTAGAGCCCTCGGGCTACAACTACTGAGCCTGTGCACCTAGAGCCCATGCTCTGCAACAAGAGAAGCCGCTGCAATGAGAAGACCGTGCACTGCAACAGAGTAGCCCTCACCCGCTGCAACTAGAGAAAGCCCGTGCGCAGCAACAAAGACCCAGTGCAACCAAAAATAAATAAAAATTTAGAAAAAAAAATAGTTAAGGATTACATATTCTAAATATATTATATTATGATCAGTCAGCCAAAGAATAAATGCTTTGTGAGGCTTTTACATTCACACCCCACTAACTGCAGTAGTTTTCAACTAGAGCATAATCATACACCCACCAATTCTAAGATACATATCTTTTTAATATTTTAATATTTCTAATATCTGGATGTAACATACCATTGATATTACTGATTGCCACTGTCCTTCAGTAAAAATAAAAACAGCCACATCAAAACTTGCAGAATAAGTGTCAGTGGCTTGAAAGAAAATCTCAGAGACAATTGTGAAGCATTATTTTATCCCCTAGAAACCAGATGGTTTGGAGGGAAGGGTTGGGAACCGGTGAATCAGAGGTGTTTGTCATTATTGCTAAAGGTGGAGTCAAAAGTTGCCCGCCCAGCTTTAGATAACTACAAAGTTGGTTTCAGAGTCCTCACTTGATGGCACTTAATTCTTTCTGAAATACTTCAAAAACTGTCCTTGATGGGACAGAAGATTACACTGTATGGAAAAAAGTGGACAGCAGTATTCTCAACAGAAAAGAGATTCTAAATGTGAATAAGTTAAATCTCCTAACCAATTTATTTTGCTCACCTCTTTTATATATGCTCAAAATAAATACTTATGGCTAATTGAATGTAAAATGGTTCCTTCCATAAGTATAAATAAAAATTCTTAGTTATAAGAAAGTACTATATGAAATCTAATCAATGATGTTTTTCCGTTGTTAGTGGTATATGAAATAACGATGGGATTTCCAATTAGTGGTATTTTAGATTTAGTTTTGTGGAGTCAAATATGGGAGCAGGCAATGAGTCAAAATCTAAAATTTGGGCACTTTTGCTATTTCAGTGATTTAGTTCACAGCTTGAGTTTATGTAAAGATATTCTATACTTTGTTAAATTACTTTATTCTAGTTCCTTGTATTTAAACTAAACGATCAGTGAAACTGGATAGCTCATGTGTTTTTTACCACTCAAAAGAGATTGTAGAGATAACATGTTGTATTTTTTTTTTTACCAACATTTGAAGCTGTAGGATAGGAATAAATATGTCAAAGTGGAGGGTTTAGTAGGCACTAGCATGAAACAGAACACGTGCATTTTAGTTATTACTATTTCAAATCAATATACCTATCACATATCAAATTCACTTTACTTATCCAAATCCGCTTTCATTTCCTGACCACCACTTGACAAAAATCTATTTTCTGTAGCCTCTTAATGCCTTGGTTTGTTTGTTTTTCAGCACAGGGATAATTCACTGGCAGTGAATAACTGGGATAGAAATCATGGTGTGTTTCTCCTAAACATCTGCTGCATGTGGTACAGTACTTCATGTTGTGTTGGGGATATATTAAATGGATGATTCATGCCACTTTTTTTTTAAATAGAAAGGAAATAGCTTTCTTTCATGTATTAAGGATTTAGAATGAAATTTTAAAGGAAAATAACATAAATACATGTAAAACTCACTTGGTAAATATGTTTTAACATGCATATCACTGCTGTCTTGGTCTTTTCACTCCTAGACCTATGTGATTCATAATTCAAAGTTTGCATTAAAATTAATTTTGCTGGAAATATTTCTAAATAAGAACACTGTAAATAAAAATATGAGAGTCCCCCAATGTTGGTACACTTTACTATCAGAAGGTATGGCAAATAAAATAATTACTAGAATAGCTAAAAATCATCAAGATTGCAGAAAGTCCCCGGGATTTTGTGTGTGTGTATGTGTGTGTGTGTGTGTGTGTGTGTGTGAGAGAGAGAGAGAGAGAGAGAGAGAGAGAAATGGAGAGAGAGAGAGAGAGAGAGAGACTTTACAGGAGGAAAGATAGTTCATCTTCAATGGGATCCTAATTATCCAGAGCTGGTTCTTTAGTGAGGTCACCAGTGTACCAATTTTGCAGCCAGGAAATGGCCTTTCTTTCATGGAGACTCTGACTTTCCTCCCTCCTACCACTCCCTCCTTGTACCAATGTTACCTTTCAGCTTGTAGCCACACACTAAGCCCAAACATCTTATTTAACTTCACACAGAGAAAGGATTAATGTATTTTCCTCATTTTTACTGTATTTCATATCCTGTATTTCACATCCACTGTTTGTTTTTATTGCTAAAATTTTGATATTTATTATGTTTTGGACACATACTGTTATTATTAATAGAAAACTTTTCTTTGATTATTTCGATTACTACAGGAAGGACAAAATACTTCCCGATGCTTCTTTTGAAAAATTTACATACACACACATACATAACATGTGACATGTCTCAAAAGTGTATTATGGACCTCTTTTGAATGATAAAGGAAATAGTAAATCAAAGGTGCATAAATCCTATCTGACTTTTATCCTGAAAATCAGTTCTCCAAGGGTAAACTTCTTTATTTAAGTTAACACTTACTGGCATTTACTATGTAAATACCAGACACCATTCTAGGTTCCTTGTATGTATGTTAAATTATTTGATGCTAACAGCATATCTATTTTATATTCAGGGAAACTGAAATGCTGGGAAGCACATAGTTAATAAGTAGAAACCCTGGGATTTGAACACAGCTAGCCTGGTGTGGAGCCCTTGCTTTTATCCACTATATTACAGGGCATCTTAGCTATTCTATACTGCGTCTCAATTTGTTTGGCTTTCATCCAATTACTAAATAGCTCCAGTCCAACATTTTCATATCTGTAAACATGAAAGTTAAACTAAATACTAAGGACCTTTTCACCTTCCAGCTTTAGAGCCAAGGGCTTGAGAAGTTGAGCAGCAGAAACAGCAAAAATTTGAGTGCTCAAGAGTTCAGGTAAGGAAATGCATATGTTTGAAGAAAGATACTCTTGCCCCACCATAGATTTTTCAAATAGGCATTAACCAATTGAATAATTATATACTGATTGGCTTCTAAGGGCTTGGTCAGACACAGATGAAGAGAGATATTACAGATTTCTAACCCCTAAGAACTATTATTCCAATATACAGCAGACAATTAAAATATAGTACTAGAAGTTACTTCCCAGTCACAAGCACTATGCACAATGAGAATACCCAGGGTGGTCACTCAAACCTAGGGGTAGGGTCAACGCATTTGATTTATTTTCCTTGTTCTGACTTCGGGGGAGGTACTTGTCCTGCATGACCATGCTCTTGCCTCCATTTTTAATGTACAAACTATGGTGACTCAAAACAATGACTATATATTGGAAGAAATTAAGCTACATCCAAACTTAATAATCTACAATTTTATTTCATAGCCAAAGAAGAGCTGAACACTAAGTGTACAGGAAACAAATGTGAACATTATTTTTCTTACATTGTCACATTTGTATTGGAAAAACCAATAGCTGTTATGTTTCAAATGAGGGCCTTAATTTATTATAGCTATTACTGTGAGAAACAAAAAATGCTTGGGTCTAATGTATATGTGTAAAAGTAATATAATTATAGGGTTTACAAAATAGAGGATTTAAAAATCCCATTGTATTTAGTACTTTTGGTACTAATTCTCTAAGGCAAGTAATATGAGGATTTGAGGTGTCAAACGAACAATACCTCCATTTTTGCCTTTATTTTGTACCAACTGAGAAGTAGACTAGGGATCAAGAAGACAGAGAGAAAAATGTCAGCATTAGCATTAATGGAGGTTTGGAACAGCATAGCTTATATAGACGAAACAAAAATGATGAGTTGTATGGTTATTTTCAGAGATGTTATTGAAGAATTCAAGCATCAAATGAGAATATAGACTAGACAACCTTAATACTTCTTCCAACTATATGAATGAGTGATTCTTAGCCCAATATGTTCTGTGGATTATTTGATATTCTTCATATTCACCAATGAATTAGCATGATTTTATTGAACACCTGGGCACTTAGTAAAATGAAAGAATAAAAGAATACATAAACAGTCAACAAAATATCTAAAAATTTTCAGCATAAATATAATCCCTACCATTAAGTAATTTTCATTTAAGTTGTAGAGAATAAGATATTAAACAAGTAATTACAAATGTTAACTTCAACCAATTGCACTGCCTTGAGGGACAAGAGTATATTAGTGAAGAGAGAAATTGTGAAGTCTCATACCGGGTAAGAGTTTTTTTTTTTTTTTTTTTTTTTCAGTACGCAGGCATCTCATTGTTGTGGCCTCTCCCGTTGCGGAGCACAGGCTCCAGAAGCGCAGGCTCAGCGGCCATGGCTCACGGGCCCAGCCGCTCTGCGGCATGTGGGATCTTCCCGGACCGGGGCACGAACCCGTGTCCCCTGCATCGGCAGGCAGACTCTCAACCACTGCGCTACCAGGGAAGCCCTGGGTAAGAGTTTTGATCTAAGGGATATAGGAGGTCTGAGAGGGAAATAGCAAATACTTAACAGAATGAGTAAACAAGTGCACAGATATACACATAGTATGTGCTCAATGTGTACTTGCTAAATGAGTCAAGTGACACTTGCAGAGGAGCGAATAATTTAAGGCTGAAATGAAGAACCCATGATGAGGACAAAGAGAAGTGACCTGGACCATGTGAGGTGAACATGAACTTACAGGTGCTTAAGTGGCAGAAAGGGAAAACGCCCTTGTTTTCCTGAATAAGATCTTACACTAAAAATTTATTTAACAATATTATCCCAGAGTGGAGAAACTAGAGATGGCATAAACAACACAAAGGCTACAACAGGAATGCAGGTATGAAATAATGAGGCCCTAGATTAGAAGGGCAGCAGTACAGATAGAAAAGAAAGGGTAAATCTGAGAGACACTAACAGGGTCAAGAGACTGTAAAGGGTAGAGTAGCCTACGCTTGTAGAATAAGCTTTAACTAAAAAGTCTTCTTTATGACCCAAGTTCAAAGCTCTGGGGAAAATAGATAATGTATGCATTTATAAGAAAGTTAGAGATGTAGTTCTAGATAGTTTTTCTAAGCTGTGAAACGTGAAATCCTGTTTAGAGGGGCTAGAGAGAGAGTCCTCTGGCCCAGGAATAGGTCTTGTTTATTTTCTGACTCTTTTTTGCTTCCAACTAGTTTCAGTAGTATGAGTGCAATTATAACCAAACAGGGAAAGAGAGACACGCAGTGTGCCTGAATCCAGATTGAAAAGGGATCAGAGGCTCTAGGATTAACAGAAGGTTCTAATTGGCTTTTCAAAGCAGATGAAAGACTGAGGTACATGCCCTTTGTAAACTGGGTTGACTATAATTATTCAAAGGATGGTTAGACTCTTTCATTGGAAGAAAAAGTGTGGGAAGCAATAAACTGCCTTTTCATTTTAACTTAAATGAAGCAAGTGTAAATGGTACCTGATCATTTATAATTCTTTGTAAGTACCTCCTTCTCACCGTTCCACATTGTTCCCCCTCATGCAGTTATAGTTATACCAACCCATGTTATCATGACATTTATCTGACCCCAAATATTCACATTGGATCTGATTTTTTAAGTCTGCCAAAAATATAAGGTACTACCTCCTTTCCTAAGGGCAATCTGCTTGTATTTGCAAAGGAAAGATTCTATCTTGTTCTTGATTAATCTTCACAAGTAGATACAATTTATCATAATTCTCAGAAACCAAGGGAATGCATTTGCAAAGCCATCAGCTTTTAAATAAAAGAAATGATGCTGGATTTCAGTCCCATGCATTTTGTAACATATATGCTTGTATTATATTAATTTGAGCTTGAAACACTTCATTCGTTCATTCACAGTTGCTTGAGTAAAGTTTTAAGTAATTCTAACTGGTTAAAATATGACGTAACAGCTAAGTGTGCCAATGATTTTAATATTTTTAACTTTTATTAACTAAGTTTAAAACTGGAGAAAAAGATTTGTAGTGCATATTTCTTTTCATTGTTACATCTGCCAACTGATTAAATTATGCTAATAAGACAGGAGTTCCTGTAAAACCAGCACTGGGCATCATTTTGCAATAAACGAAAACAAAATTCTATCAATTTGGGTACCTGTCAATTTGTGTTCTCATAAACAACAATAACAACAACAAGGAGCACAAAGAGCAAAGGTGGAAAATCTGCGATTTTGAAATTGTCTTAGTCAGGGTGTTATTTTGGAGCTCACTGGTAAGGTCAGCTATTGCAGGATTTCAAAGGCAATTAGAGTAAATCAAACTGCAGAATATCCCCCTGGGCTTGTTTGAAGATACCTCAGAAAGATGCTCTTTTTCCCCCTAACCCTGGTTGCTGCCACATCTAGCAGCTGCTTTCTTTTTGACAATTCGTCACTCCTGAAAAATGTTTGCAAGCAGTTTGGATAATTTCCAATTCATTCTTGCAGGAAATGAGGATTTTCTTCCTCACTTGGGATACCTGCTGCTAGGTTTATTCACTAATAAGCATGATAAATGTTTTAGCCTTTGATCAGTGCTAATTTAACAAGTAAGCTCCCCAGAAAAAAAGTCTTTGAGGCTCAGGGGCTCAAGACAGCACATGAGTTGGAAATATGATTGATTGTGTTGCTGCGAGAAATTTCCATAAAAAACTTTTATCATACTGCTATGTTCTGAACAATTAAATAAAAAATGAAAGATAGTTACCCTCCAAAGAAGGACAGAGGCAGCCCAGCAAACTTCACAAGACGTTTTTTTGGAACTGGCTAAGACTAATTTTCCAAAGAAACATCAGTCCTTTTTTATTAAATTTTATCCACATTACTTTATCCATTTCCTTTTTTTCTCATCCTGACTCATCTTCTTCACACGATTCTTTTCTCTACCACCCTTGCCAGACCTATAATTAGTATTTAAAATAAACTTTAACATGAGGTATATAATGAAAACTGAACAAATCAAATGGAGGAGAAATGGATATCTGGGACTTGTGTATTTAGAATCCATTGCTGTCAAAAGGGTTCAGACATAATGTAATGCCTAAATATGGAAGTTGTTGCCACTGTAGAGTTTTTCTCCACAATACAAAACAATTATGCTTGCAGTTTACTGTGAAGAAGTAATTCTGGACTGCCTACTTTAAATCAGCTCTTAGTACAGCAAAGGCTGTACTATAAATTGCACTTCCAATCAACATTTCAAAATACCTAACTTGTGTAAAACAAAAGATACACAAACAAATGAGTCGTTCCTTGCCATTCAATACACTCAACAAAATGCTCTCCATGGAGAAATAGGCATATGGATACATAGGTGTGGATAGAATTTAGTCACCAATAATGATCATTTTCTGTTATTAAGGTTTACACTACAGGTGACAAAGTTGAGAAGTAATTCCATTTTAAAAGAAGAATCTGAAAAGGAAAGATGAGAAAGAAAACTGTGCCAACAATACAATGATACGAGGGGAGCTAAAAATATTAGCTAAAACATATAGGTACTGTTTACTATATATGGACATAAGTGCATGTAGTAAAAGTTTAACAACACAGAGAGATAGTGGTTACCTCATGCAACAAAGAAGAGAAGAAAGCCAATGGGATCAGAAAGGGTTATAAAGGGGGCTCCTCTTGTATCTGTGTTGTTTTATTTTAATAAAAAAAAATAAGAATATTTAACATTTGTTAAATTTTGATGGTAGTTATACAAATATTCATTAAATTTTTTTCTGAACTTTTCTGTAGATGTGAAATATTTCATAATTATATATATCAAATGTTAAATGTATTATAGTTTATACAATAATTACTCTAAGTTGAAAAATAAAATGCTGGTAGACTGTTAGATTGAGGAAATGCTCTAAATTTATTTCATTTCCTTAATTGATTTGACAATATTTAACTTTTGTATAGGAAAGATGGAAAATATGGTGTTGAAAAGTTTTAAATTGAAAACATTTATTTTTTTTTGATGATCAGTTTGCCCTAAAATTGTGTACTTATTTCTATATGTAACCTATCTTCAAAGGGATATACAGAGTAATATTTCAGGCTCATATTGGAGTTTTGATATTATGATATTATATAATAAAAAAATGTTCAAGAAACTAGACATGTATAGCCTGGATGAGAAAATGTAATTTTAGGGGAATATCAATTCCCTAAAAGCTGTCATGAAATATGTGAGGCTTTGACATGTAGAGAGAGGAGAGTTAACGCCAATTGAGAAGTTACAATCGAATATTTTTGGTTCTTAGGTAAAGCTCTAAGATCATTCCAGTTATAAAATAAGATATTTTGCCTTATGAATTAGTGAGTTGTTAGAAATGTGCAAGAGTACATTTTACATTCTAAGCACTTTGCATTCGAAGAGTCTATGAATCAATGATAATATTCATTTATCTAGAAATGGATATATTATGTAGTGTTTATGATTTTGTTATCATAAACTGCAGTTAAGTTGTTTTATAAGATTATGTGCTAAATATTCTTACACTCTCTCCCACACTCATCATCCATTTCTAAATACACTGGGCTGCTCACAGCTAATGTGGAAGGGAGAGCCTGTGATATACCCCTGAAAACATATCCACTAACCATTGTTAATGAAAGAGCAAGATGAACAAACAAGAAAGAAAAACGTTTTAACTGATAATGCCATGCCTTGTTATTTTTCTTGTTTTCAACATTAACATGGGATATGTCTATGTATATTCATTGTAAATTGATATCTTCTTTAGTTTATTTTTGGAAAATACATTAATGTAAATTATTTTAAAACACGTAAATAAATGCATATTGTCAGGTCCCACAGCATACCTATTGGAGGTAAAATAACTTGACTTAACAAGAAGTTCCATATATCACTTGCACTTCCTACTAGGCCTTTTGTCACACTTAATGGAGGGGTTGAACTCCTTGAGTCTAGAGTTGCCTTGCTGTTCAATAGCTGTATATATCACATTCAGTTCTCTTAGAGAATTCATGAATTGCTCTTTTGTGGCAATGATAATATCTGGTATAATACCCTATATTATGTTAACTTGTCAATCAAATTTATGTGTAATAACGAATAAGGGGCTTTAAGAGAGCTGATGAACAGAGATAAAATTAATGAGAGGAAAATGACTTCATTAAGATATTATAACAACAGTTATTGATGATCAAATTGCTCTCATGTGTCACTTACTATGATGGATGTCAATTTGTGAGTTCCAGAACACGTTAAAAGCTGTCTTCCTTGAAAAAACTATAATGACATTTTTTACTTAAGAGTATATGTTATTCAAGAGATTTTTCAGGAACAAATTGACCTTCTGAGGTGGGAGAAGAATGAACAGTTTAACAGTACTGATTGAAGAAAGTGTTTTAAGGACACCAGAGATATCTCCTAACTCATTTTGGCTTTGAGTCTTCAATTTCAACCACACAGTTTGGGTTCTTTTGTATGTTTTATCTTTTTAGAAAATAATTTCAATTTGCAGCAAAACTGCAAGAATAAGAACAGTACAAAGAATACCTTTACTTACGACCTATTAGAAACATTTTCCTCCATTTGTTTTATCATTTGCTCTCAGTCTTGCTCTCTTTCTCTCTCAAATAAAATAAATATATGGAATATATAAAGCATATAAAATACAAAAATGAAAATATAAAATATTTTTCTCAGAGACATTTTGGAGTAAAACTGTACATACATCATGGCCCTTTACCCGTAAGTATTTCTGGGATGTTCCTGAAGAATAAGGAATTACTCTTACATTACTACAATATACTTACCAACTTCAGTAAATTTAAAATTGACTTGACATTTACCTACTTTACTATTTTTATTCTAATATTGTCAGTTGACCCAAATAACATCCTTTACTGTACTTTTATTTTTTTTTTAGCCTATAGTACATTTAATATCAGCCATCGCATTCAGTAGTGTTTCTGATCTTTGTGAATTGTATATGATTACCTCTTAATAAACATCTCCTGAATGACACAGCATTGAAATAATTGTTACAAACATTATTGATAAAATAAAGAAAAGCAACAAATTTTAAAAGCCCACAAAATCTCTTCCATAGAATTATTTTTTCATTTATTCTTTCTCAGTTTTTAAATCTTTCCCGCACCAAACTTCTTAAAACTATGTCTATGCTCCCTTTTTTTTAACCTACAGATAGCTTAGCTCCCTGTCATTTGTCTTTTGGCTTCACTATTCCAAGTGAAACCTTTGTGAAGTCTGCTGATGACTTCAGAAATCCAATGATCTTCTTTTACAACTCTTCCCAATCGTGACTTCTGCATTTTTTCCTATTTACTATCACCTTGATATTAGAATCTGTCTCTTACTTTGTCCCACTGACCCTGGATTCCCCAACTACTTTCTTCTTTACCTTTTTGATCAGCTTTTATCCATCTCATCTGCTGCCTCATATTCTTTCAGTCTCTTAAAAATAGGAGCTTTCAAACCTGCCTTTGGCATTCTGGCAAACCCATGGACTCAACAATTACCATCATGTAAACAAAATCTAAACAGATAACACAAATCTAATCCACCCTGAATTTCAGCATTCCACTTTCAATTTATCCCATCAGCACTTCAAATTCATTACCCAAATGCTGCTCACAGGTGCCCTCTCAAGCTGACTCCACCTTTCTGTGCTTCTTTTACTGTTCCATTTAGCTTTCAGAATATCTGAGACTTCCCATCGTTCTTGCCCCATAACAACACCCTGGTTTCCCATTTCTAGCCATTCCAACTTGTTAAAATCTCTAACTCACTCTCACCACTCAAAACTACTACTCAAGTTCAAGTCCATTTTACCCTTCAACTTCTTTAACTGATCTCTATGAATCCATTTCTCTCTTCATTCTTACTATAACATTTCTCTAATTACAAGATTCTTTCACAACAGTATTCCTGAAGAGTATTTCTGATCATATTAATTCCCTGTTGAAAAAAAAATAATGTCTCTTCTCTGCACATAGAATGAAGTACAAGGTCTTTGACCTGGTCATTAAATCCTTCAATGATACTGGCTGCAAATACATTGCCAAACTTTTTTTAACTATTCTGTAACGTACTCCATATTTTTTTATCTCCCTGTCTCACTTCATATCTTTTTCCTCTCCACATTATCACATGATTCAAAACCCAAAGCAAATATCTCTTTAGTCAAGCAGTTTCCTTTAAAGTTGCTGGATGGAATTAATCTCTCCAACCTAACAGACTCCATTTAAATTGCATATACATGTTATAGTTTAGGAGATATATACATATATATATATATATATATATATATACACACACACACACACCTATACGTATAGGCACACACATACATATGTATATGTATGCATATAATAAACATGAATATAAGTATATATACGTATATGTGCTTGATAAATATTTGTTTTTTAAGTTAATGTGTTAATAAAGTAGACAAAATACCAGCCAGACTATGAACTTTTAGTTTGCAAAGTATTTGTTACACAGGAATTTTAGTTTTAAAATGATTTTGTAATGAGATTTGAGTTTTCCAACAAATAGTTATTATTACAATTTTATCTCTGAATTCTAATAGCTTTCCAGTTGCTAAAGGGCTGGAACTTATTTAACCTCACAGACCCCTTAGTGTAAGCCCTCCGCACTCTCAGTGAGCAGAAGTAGAAAGGCACTAGAGATTCATTACATGAACACTTTCATATATGTCCTGGGTTCCTTCTGAGAAGCTCAGCGGCAAGGTGGCTAATCCTGTTGTAAGAGCTCATTGACACCAGATGCTGCAATTGAGATGAGTTTCCAAAGTTAATGAATTATACACATGACTATAAATAGTGCATGTTTTCCTTCAGCAACCAGTTTTTCTATAGTACAGAGACTTCAGGTCAGTACTTTTCAATGGAGGTCCTCTGTGAAGGAACTTTCCCTAAGAGTTCATCTCTAAGGAGCCTTTCAAGTCAACAAGCATTTGATGAGAAGTGAGCACATTTAATGACTGTCAATTACTGATGGTGACAATAGTAAAAATTTCATATCTAGAGATCTTTATTTACCCTGAAAATACTGAGTACTTTACCTTACAAAGTTCAAGTCCTTTAATTATGCCTTTGCCATCTCATAGTTTATTCCATATTGAGCATATGATGTGAGATACTGTAATTTAGTGATTCTCAAACTTGAGAGTGCATCAAAATACTTGGAGGGCTTGTTAAAACACAGCAGGCGAGGGAGTGAGATGGGGTATTCCCAGAGTTTTTGATTTAGTAAGTCTTCGGGGTGTGAGACCTTACATTTGGTGGGATGTTATAATTTGCCTTTCTAGCGTGCTCTGACATGATATTAATGCTGCTGGTCTGAATACCACACTATGAAAATCACTGCTCCAGTTCTTTGGTCCTTAAACTTGGTGCCTTATTGAAACTACCTAGAGAGATTTAACATTACCACCCCTTCACCTCTCCCTTCCCACTCTAACCCAAGTCCCTGAGATTCTGAATGGTATCGGGTGTGGCCTGCTTATAGGAATTTTTCATGCGGGTGATTCATAGTTGCAGGTATGATCACTAGCCTCTGAGTGGTCATTTTAGATAGAGATTAGGAAATCAATCTCAGGAGCTGAACAACAGGGATGGGATATGACTCAAAGATATCAAGAGTATTCTACACTGGTAGCTTGCTTATTTCTATTCCACATCAGCAAAACTCTTTATGGGGCAATAAAAACTCCTAAAGAAAATCACACTATCTGTATGAAATGGTTACTGCTAATATATTTTTAAAAAATCTTTACATCATCTAGTAAAACCAAACATATAGTCATTATCTGAGCAGGAATTCATAGAACCAAGTTTCTTTAGATTAGTACTTCTCTTACCTAGAGGTCTTGTTAAAACAGAGTCCTATCCCCAGAGTTCCTGGGAGTGGGGCCCATGAATTTCATTTCTATTTCTAAAAAGTTCCCAGGGGATGATGGCCAGGTACCACACTCTAAGGAGAATTACTTTGGAAATGAGAAGTTTAGCAAGACCCACAGTAAAAAGGCAGTTCTTGATACGTCAAACAACTAGACAAGTCATCTTGGCGATCTTACCCAAATGGCTTCTGGTGAACCAGGAATCACTAGTGAAGGTCACAGGGATGTATGTAGATAAGATAGACACATTGTATACTAATTCTGTATTAACTAACTATGAGCTTATTAAAAGCTTACAGTTATATATTACATACTAAAGTTTTTCTTTTAAATTATTGGCACAAAAAAGCATAATATCAAATAATTGAATAATTTGATGAATTTGAATTTAGCTCAGATCCCTTTCTTAACTCTTTAGAAATGATCTGGATTCCTAGTCCAAGGAAGATAAGATGTCTAGTGGCTATCAGTTTTTACTACTGTCATGCTACCAAATCAACAGTAGATATTTTTGGATATCTAATATTGAAATATCTAATTTTTTCAATAAATAAATGCTGAAATCTTTGAGTAGCCCCAAATTTGAGAATTGCTCTTTAGCACATAATTCACCCATTCATTAATTAATGAACCAGACATTCTGCTAGTCATTAATGATAAACTTGTCAATTAAAAACAGAAGACACTATGCCTGTCTTCATGGAAGTTAATGGGGAAGATAGGCATTAATCAACTAATTCACTAAGTATATCATTGCAAACTGTGATATTGTGATGAGAAAGGTTTATAAGTTAATTTACATGTTATGGAGAGTATTTGAATACACACAAAACCACCTTGCGCTATCAAAGCTGGATAATGTTAAGGAGATAACAAACACACCAAGAGGCACACTCTGTGTTTGAGTGACTGGCACATCAGGTCAAGAAGGTTCAAATCTCTGTCTCAACAAAATTATAAATCAGTATGTGTCACTGAACTTCAGGGAATATTTCTGGTGATTGCAACTATGGATATTAAAGCCACATATGGCAAAGGTCTACTGTGCTTGGCCAAGGTGATTTTTAAAGGGATATTTGCAATCTTTGTTAAAACTGTCTTTCACCAGTGAGAAATAACAGGCCAAGTTTCATCAATCAAAATCAATACATGTGATAGTGACATTTTAGCAACAATCATGACTAATTTAGGTTGAATAGTTTTAATCCAACAGGTTATATTAATATTTGTACTCTAAATATGGTCGAGGATTCCAAGAAATATGTTGTCAAGTAATTCGTTATTGAATACAGCAATGACTCTATTATTGGGTAATATATAATGACAGGCTTGCCTATCTTTCCCTGCACACTTACCTCATATTTTGTTATGTTTTCATTGAAATACAGTATAGATTGAAAGTGGCATAAAATATAAGTGTACAGGTCAATGAATTTTTACAAAATAAACACAGCCATTTAAAGAGATTTAGAAGATAATGCCAAAATCTTTCTATCGTGTTGTACCAATTTACACTCCACACAGCAATAGATGAGTGTCTCAGTGGCTTCATATTCTTGCTAATCCTTGATATTTCCCTCCATTTTAGTCATTCTGGTGAAGTATAGTGGCACTGAATTAAACTGTGGTTTTAATTTATTTGCCTTTGGATGTTCCTTTCTTTGTGAGTTTTTAAACTTTTGCATTGTCTGTCTTCTACATCTTGATTGGTAGGCGTTAATATGTAGTTTGGTACAAGTACTTTGTGAACTATACGTATTGCGAATATTTTCTCCCATTCTGTGGGGCCTAACTATGGCGACATTGCCTTCCCAGAACTCTATCCACCCCTCTGCTTCTCAAAGATTTACTGCTAAGCTTTATAGATTCCCACTTCATGCAGCTTCAAAATCTGACAAATGCATCGAGGGCAAAACACTGCTGTTTGTTTGAGCCCTCTAAATTACCAATTTTGTCACTCCAGCCCCATGAACCCACCAACATTTTGTGGATACCCCACCCCATGACACCTAGCAGTAATCTTCTGTTCTGGAAAAATCTGTGGTCCTCATTACTTGAACAGCTTTTTGGTGCCATTAGTTTTTTAAAATTTTCTTCCAGCTTTTCCACTTGTTCTCAATTGGACCACTGAGGTTTCAGAGGCCACACTATCCTGCCTGGAAGTGGATACCATGCCACATACCTAAACTTATTTTCAAAGCACATCAAATACAGCTTAAAAATAAGTAAACATGTGAGAGACTAGGATTACTGACTCAATATTGGAGTTGAAAATGAAGAATGCATGGTTCAAACTAGACAGTGATACTTAAGAATAAAGATAGTAATTTAAAAAGCAACCTTTTGGAGATCAGATTATAGTTTGAATTGTTTATTCTTTTTTAAATTTATTTTTATTTTTTAATTTTTTTATTAGTTTCTGCTTTATAACAAAGTGAATCAGTCATACATATACATCTGTTCCCACATCCCTTCCCTCTTGCATCTCCCTCCCTCCCACCCTCCCTATCCCACCCCTCCAGGCGGTCACAAAGCACCGAGCTGATCTCCCTGTGCTATGCGGCTGCATCCCACTAGCTATCTACCTTACGTTTGGTACTGTATATATGTCCATGCCTCTCTTTCGCTTTGTCACAGCTTACCCTTCCCCCTCCCCATATCCTCAAGTCCATTCTCAAGTAGGTCTGTGTCTTTATTCCTGTTTTACCCCTAGGTTCTTTTTTTTTTTTTTTGCCATGTCTTTTTTAATTTTTTTAACATATAAGCACATACATTTATTATTAATTTTAATAATATTAAACACAGAAAATTTACAAATAATAATACAGTATTCAGTACTGTGTCATAAGTTCTTTTTTTTTTTTCTTTTTTGCTTTATAACAAATTTAATCAGTTATACATATACATATGTTCCCATATCCCCTCCCTTTTGCGTCTCCCTCCCACCCTCCCTATCCCACCCCTCCAGGCAGTCACAAAGCACCAAGCTGATCTCCCTGTGCTATGCGGCTGCTTCCCACTAGCTATCTACCTTACGTTTGGTAGTGTATAAATGTCCATGCCGCTCTTTCACTTTGTCACAGCTTACCCTTCCCCCTCCCCATATCCTCAAGTCCATTCTCTAGTAGGTCTGTGTCTTTATTCCTGACTTACCCCTAGGTTCTTCATGACATTTTTTTTCTTAAATTCCATATATATGTGTTAGCATATGGTATTTGTCTTTCTCTTTCTGACTTACTTCACTCTGTATGACAGACTCTAGGTCTATCTACCTCATTACAAATAGCTCAGTTTCGTTTCTTTTTATGGCTGAGTAATATTCCATTGTATATATGTGCCACATCTTCTTTATCCATTCATCCGATGATGGACACATAGGTTGTTTCCATCTCCGGGCTATTGTGAATAGAGCTGCAATGAACATTTTGGTACATGTCTCTTTTTGAATTATGGTTTTCTCAGGGTATATGCCTAGTAGCGGGATTGCTGGGTCATATGGTAGTTCCATTTTTAGTTTTTTAAGGAACCTCCATACTGTTTTCCATAGTGGCTGTACCAATTCACATTCCCACCAGCAGTGAAAGAGTGTTCCCTTTTCTCCACACCCTCTCCAGCATTTATTGTTTCTAGATTTCTTGATGATGGCCATTCTGACTGGTGTGAGATATCTCATTGTAGTTTTGATTTGCATTTCTCTAATGATTAACGATGTTGAGCATTCTTTCATGTGTTTGTTGGCAGTCTGTATATCTTCTTTGGAGAAATGCCTATTTAAGTCTTCTGCCCATTTTTGGATTGGCTTGTTTGTTTTTTAGCTATTGAGCTGCATGAGCTGCTTATAAATTTGGGAGATTAATCCTTTGTCAGTTGCTTCATTTGCAAATATTTTCTCCCATTCTGAGGGTTGTCTTTTGGTCTTGTTTATGGTTTCCTTTGCTGTGCAAAAGCTTTGAAGTTTCATTAGGTCCCATTTGTTTATCTTTGTTTTTATTTCCATTTCTCTAGGAGGTGGGTCCAAAAGGATCTTGCTGTGATTTATGTCATAGAGTGTTCTGCCTATGTTTTCCTCTAAGAGTTTGATAGTTTCTGGCCTTACATTTAGGTCTTTAATCCATTTTGAGCTTATTTTTGTGTATGGTGTTAGGAAATGATCTAATCTCATACTTTTACATGTCCCTGTCCAGTTATCCCAGCACCACTTATTGAAGAGGCTGTCCTTTCTCCACTGTACATTCCTGCCTCCTTTATCAAAGATAAGTTGACCATATGTGCGTGGGTTTCTCTCTGGCCTTTCTATCCTGTTCCATTGATCTATCTTTCTGTTTTTGTGCCAGTACCACACTGTCTTGATTACTGTAGCTTTGTAATATAGTCTGAAGTCAGGGAGCCTGATTCCTCCAGCTCCGTTTTTCGTTCTCAAGATTGCTTTGGCTATTCGGGGTCTTTTGTTTTTCCAAACAAATTTTGAAATTTTTTGTTCTAGTTCTGTGAAAAATGCCAGTGGTAGTTTGATAGGGATTGCATTGAATCTGTAGATTGCTTTGGGTAGTACAGTCATTTTCACAATATTGATTCTTCCAATCCAGGAGCATGGTATATCTCTCCATCTATTTGTATCATCTTTAATTTCTTTCATCAGTGTCTTATAATTTTCTGCATACAGGTCTTTTGTCTCCTTAGGTAGGTTTATTCCTAGATATTTTATTCTTTTTGTTGCAGTGGTAAATGGGAGTGTTTTCTTGATTTCACTTTCAGATTTTTCATCATTTGTGTACAGCAATGCCAGAGATTTTTGTGTATTAATTTTGTATGCTGCTACTTCACCAAATTCATTGATTAGCTCTAGTAGTTTTCTGGTAGCATCTTTAGGATTCTCTATGTATAGTATCATGTCATCTGCAAACCATGACAGCTTTACTTCTTCTCTTCCAATTTGGATTCCTTTTATTTCCTTTTCTTCTCTGATTGCTGTGGCTAAAACTTCCAAAACTATGTTGAATAAGAGTGGTGAGAGTGGGCAGCCTTGTCTTGTTCCTGATCTTAGTGGAAATGGTTTCAGTTTTTCACCATTGAGGACGATGTTGGCTGTGGGTTTGTTATATATGGCCTTTATTATGTTGAGGAAAGTTCCCTCTATGCCTACTTTCTGCAGGGTTTTTATCATAAATGGGTGTTGAATTTTGTCGAAAGCTTTCTCTGCATCTATTGAGATGATCATATGATTTTTCTCCTTCAATTTGTTAATATGGTATATCACATTGATTGATTTGTGTATATTGAAGAATCCTTGCATTCCTGGAATAAACCCCACTTGATCATGGTGTATGATCCTTTTAATGTGCTGTTGGATTCTGTTTGCTAGTATTTTGTTGAGGATTTTTGCATCTATGTTCATCAGTGGTATTGGCCTGTAGTTTTCTTTCTTTGTGACATCCTTGCCTGGTTTTGGTATCAAGGTGATGGTGGCCTCCTAGAATGAGTTTGGGAGTGCTCCTCCCTCTGCTATATGTTGGAAGAGTTTGAGAAGGATAGGTGTTAGCTCTTCTCTAAATGTTTGATAGAATTCACCTGTGAAGCCATCTGGTCCTGGGCTTTTGTTTTTTGGAAGATTTTTAATCACAGTTTCAATTTCAGTGCTTGTGATTGGTCTATTCATATTTTCTATTTCTTCCTGAGTCAGTCTTGGCAGGTTGTGCATTTCTAAGAATTTGTCCATTTCTTCCAGGTTGTCCATTTTATTGGCATAGAGTTGCTTGTAGTAATCTCTCATGATCTTTTGTATTTCTGCAGTGTCAGTTGTTACTTCTCCTTTTTCATTTCTAATTCTATTGATTTGAGTCTTCTCCCTTTTTTTCTTGATGAGTCTGGCTAATGGTTTATCAATTTTGTTTATCTTCTCAAAGAACCAGCTTTTAGTTTTATTGATCTTTGCTATCGTTTCCTTCATTTCTTTTTCATTTATTTCTGATCTGATTTTTATGATTTCTTTCCTTCTGCTAACTTTGGGGGTTTTTTGTTCTTCTTTCTCTAATTGCTTTAGGTGCAGGGTCAGGTTGTTTACTCGAGATGTTTCCTGTTTCTTAAGGTGGGATTGTATTGCTATAAACTTCCCCCTTAGAACTGCTTTTGCTGTGTCCCATAGGATTGGGTCGTCGTGTCTCCATTGTCATTTGT